>NC_047582.1:37288055-37465555 GCF_011004845.1 Esox lucius
TACAGTTGGGAGAGGTAAGCTAACAATTCCCTCCAACCAATTTCTATTTTTCATGGACAAAACCCAAACCAGAAAGTAAGAGAATGTTAAAATTGACTCAATAAAACATTCTGAAAAGTGGTGTTGACATTAAAACATCTAAGCTTCCGATAAAAATACACACTCTGATTGGCCTTTGCACAACATCCATATTTGGTTCAAAGTTTAACTTATCAATTATTGTTCCCAGATACTTCAACATCAACATCCTGGCCATAAATACCAGCGGGATGAATTCTTCCTAAAATCAATTATAAATTTGTTTTAGACTTGCCCAAGAAGGGGTGTTTCCACCATCAACCACCGGACCGTAGTCAGTTTCATAATTTCTGAGCAGGGACACAACGATGGAATCATCTGCAAACTTGATGATATATCTGCCCTCAAAATGACACTGACACTCATTTGTATGTAAAACAAGTAAAAGAGCTTGTTTCCATGATGCTACACACACGTCCCTCAATCCCACACCACAACTTTCTCTTGACTTTTCTGCCACACATGCTAATGTAACTTCAAATATCTTGTACGTTATGTTAAAGTTATATTTCTCATGTAAAATGGCTCGACACACAGAGGCAGGACTGACTCACCTCCTCCCCAGTACCTGTTTCACTTTAACCACAGTGTTGGCAGCATTACGAACACGCCCATGCTTGGCTGCAATGCCCACAATCTGCAGAACCAAAAGGGAACAAAGGGGATGAGGAGAGAGAGAAAACTGAGATCCACCTAAAGGGTCACTGTGGAATCCTGTAGTATTAGCTAGTCCAAGGTGGTTTTGGGTGGGTGGGGGGGTAGTATTAGCTAGTCCAGGGTGGTTTTGGGTGGGTGGTGGGGGGGGGGGTAGTATTAGCTAGTCCAGGGTGGTTTTGGATGGGGGGTAGTATTAGCTAATCCAGGGTGGTTTAGGTTGAGAGGAATAATACTGCGAGTGTTAACAGCGAGAATGAGTAGAGTACATGTCAATGCAAACTAATTGACTGACGGGCAAGATAGTTTAATTAGGGAACGTTAACTATATCATCTACTGTGCGGCTTTAATTTCTGCTAGTAGTACAGTAAAAATCGTACATTTGGCCCTTTAAATATAAAGAATTCCCAAGTGTAACACTTAGGGAACCACCACTTCTAAAAGTTTAGTTAACCAATAGTTCATGCTTCTTGGGATACTTGTTGAAGATGTAATAATACTAGCTGTAGCATACCTGCTCAGTATCCCTATACGCCACCACGGCAGGAGTCACTCGGTCTCCGGCGTCATTGGCGACCACCTCCGCTCGGCCATCCTATACCACATTATATATACTGCAGTCAAAAAACTTCCAAATTGGAAATCCTAACAGGTTAAAAAAATACTTCAAGTCATACAAATTCCTACTTTTAAGCTAACTTTTAAAGTTAGAAAGATGGCAGACAAATGAATCGTATGATAAGGTTAGACAGCTAGCTTACTAGGTTAAACGTAGCTAGGCAAATAACAATGGCAAGCATGTTTGGCCGCTGGATCTCTGACATTCGGTAACTAAATAACAAGTACTAAAGAAAGTCCATACAACGCAATACCTTGAAAATAGCGACACAAGCACATGTGTATCCGAAATGCACACCAATCGCAGCCATGCTTCTTGGAAATTTTAAAGCGGATGCTGAACCGTGCTGAACAGCTGTGGAAACAGAAAGGTTAAAGTTCATTTTCATTTCAACCAACCCAAGCAGCTCCTGAAGATACTGACTTGACATCTAGCCAATCTGAGACGATGTCTACAACCAAACAAAATACCCTTCCTTTTTGTTAGATAGTAGTTGGTACTGTTGGGTAGTGCAGTTCTTTTGTTGGTTGTACCGGTTAATAATGTCTCTGCCACCCACTCCCTGACGAGAGCTGCTCAAGCCTGATATAACGTAGCAATATAGGCGTAGCAATTGCATAAGGATGCATGCAAGTACATGCATTCATATAAAAATACTTTATGTGCAGCTAAAAGGTGAGAGAAAATAAAATAACGTTGACCCCAACCAGCTGCCATGGTAGTTGAGATTTTTTAACATTTCAAACATAGTGAAGGCAGATCTGCACTTAAAGGGACCATATGTTAGATTTATGTCTGTACACAAACATAAATGTCCAGAAAACATGTGCAGTTCATATTTTAAGTTAATATTTCGAATATTTTCTTGTACAAAATGGTTCCACCTGGCAGGCGGGCACCATCTCATCAAGCCACCTGCTAAGATATATGCTGTACTGCACCCAAAACCCTGCTGAGAAATAATGGTCATTTAACGATTTGCCTATTTCTCTCATACAGATATGAATGTCAGCATTCATATTGTCATGAGACCCTTCTCATAATCTTATCCCAGCCATGCACTGTTTCTATAAATTGATGAATTTTAGGGAGTTAAATAATTATATACACCATGAAATATACCGGTCACTTTCATCCATCGAAATTGGAATACTGTTTTGTGATTGGTGAATCGACTTCATTGGCGCATAGGCATCAACATGTCTGCACTGGATGTCTTGGTGAGGAAAATGCTTTCTACTGCAGATGAAACTCAAACTGCCAAAGATATTACAATCTGGACGCCCATTATTCGAAATTCCGGTTGAATTGATTCAACGTCTAGGACTAGCAGCATTGCAATCGGAGCTCTCTGTGCGTGCATATGTAGTTAGATGTGCCTCAATATTCGTAAATATATATTAAAAAATCCGTGCGCATATTCATCACAACTCACAAATTAAAATAGGATTTGTAAATGTGAAAATAATATTTTGTAAATAAAAACATTGTCTGCTAATATGTAAACATGTTTCACAAATATAAATACAATTTGTGATTATGTAAAAACATATTTCGCAAATAAAACACAAATCTGTAAAATATTTACAACTGTTGCTTAACATTTACAAATCTTAATTTTATTTACGGATCAGAATTTTATATTTACAAATTTTTTAGACACATTTTCCTTAGGTCGACAAGTTCTCGTTTGCTTCGTTTCAGTCAGAGGGCACGCTTGGTGGGGACGTATGGAATATCCGGACTGGAGCCTGGTATATTGGAGTCTATAAGTAGCTAGGACACGTTACACAAATGCAGTCATTTGTGTAACAATATTTGACTGCATCACCAATGGGTAATACAACGCCGAGCGTGTTTTAAAAATTCAAGGAAACTAACTTAAGCACAGTTATGTCAGCCTATATCTGGTTGGCTAACTAGCCAGCTAGTAGGCTACTAAAGTAATGAAGTTATCTAACCTAGGGTTGCCACCCGTCCCGTATAATACAGGATCGTCCCGTATTGAAAAATAAAATGCACTGTCCCTTACAGAATCAATACGGGGGGCGATTCTTTTCATGCACACCCTACGTTAAGCTTAGATTGCCACGAAAACTTATAAAACCAAAAGAGTTTCATGAAAAAGTACAACAGTATTTAATCAGAATGAGCGTCATTGTTGCCCTGGTTACGGAGACTCACACGCACGGTAACAGCAGTGCGGTTCTCCCTGATACACAAGTTGACAATTCTGTAAGAAGAAGATACGACCCTCCGCACGCACGAGCTGTGTGTGTTTGTGTGAGAGAAATTTAAGTCAAGTCACTTTTATTTATATAGCACATTAAAAAACAACAGGAGTTGACCCAAAGTGCTTTACAGTCGAGTAGGTACGTGCAGGCGCTAGAACAAACGTTCTGGACGGGCTTTTGATTGCCATGGACGGGCACATTTGTCCTACTTATCAACATAGAATAGTAGCTAAAGCACGAAGGACGGAAAGCAAATAGTCTTTGCATGCATTGCTTGCTGAGGCTATATAATAGCAAAATAAAGAGCTGTCAATCACATTTGAAAGCTTTAGTAACTGCAGTAGTTACACATTATTTGTAGCTTAAAGCAGACCTTCGATCCGACCGCATTTGCAGATGAAGGCAAGACAGCTAGCCTACATTCCCAACAGTTATTAGTGAAGTACCGTATTGGGAAGCATTACCCAAACTATTTTTGGGGGGCAAAGAATTCTTGCTGGGAGGCAATGCCCCTGTGCCACCGGGTCTGTATACATGATTAAGGGAATAATACATAAAAGGCAACTATACATAATAGAATACAACAGTACATATAATACATATAGGGCAAGACTAAAATGGAAAACACTTAAGACAACTAAAATGATGTGAAATCAAATTAATAAGAAGTCAAAAGAAACCGAATAAAACCAACAACAGATTAAAACACAGTAAGAGGATGTTAAAAATAAGTAGAGTGGACTTGACAAAAACCAAGGGACAACATCAGACTGAACTAAAAGCAAGAGAAAAAATGTGTGTATTTAAATTTGATTTAAAATTGCAAAGGTGGAATGGGACTTAATGTGGGATGGGAGACTATTCCAGAGCATGGGAGCAGCTACGGACAAAACTAGGCTACATCATCCTTCCTGGAGGGTGGGTTCTTGCTTCTTCCAAATCTTCCAAATAGTTTATTTTGAAAGACCAAACATCTTGCCCATGTCTATGATCTGATGTTTTAATCCTTAATATAATTGATGCAACTGTTCTTTACTCTTATTTACTCATATAAATGATGAATAGAAATGCATACAATTTGGTGCATAGAAATTCACCAGAATGCCGGAATTGAAGCATCTGACACTCTCACATTGGGGAGGACCCCCAGAACCTGCTTCATTTGTGTCCCCCGGATTTGGGGCCACTGGCAAGGTGTCCCACACAAGGTGTCCCACACAAGGTGTCCCACACAAGGTGTCCCTTATTTTTCCACATGGAAGGTGGCAACTCTAATCTTACCCCACAGCATGATATGTTGTTGACTTGCACAGCTGCATTTGGTTCATTCAGTATGAGTCTTGCACATCTAGCTAGTGTTAGTGGTTATACAATTGTGCTCATAAGTTTGTATACCCTGGTTGAATTGTGCAATTTTGGCATTGATTTTGAAAATATGATTGATCATGCAAATAAAATGTTCTTTTATTTAAGGATAGTGATAATGTGAAGCCATTTATTATCACATAGTTGTTTGGATGCTTTTTAAATCATAATGATGAACAGAAATCATCCAAATGGCCCTGATCAAAACAAAAACCCTTTTATGTTTGACCTTGTTACAGACAGAAAATGTGACACACAGGTTAAAATGGCAATTAAAGGGTCATTTCCCACACCTGTGGCTTTTTAAATTGTAATTAGTGTCGAAAAAGGTGAAGGTTCTGGAGTGGCCATCACAGTCTCCTGACCTTAATATCATCTAGCCACTCAGGGGAGATCTCAAACGTGCAGTTCATGCAAGAATGGAAGATGACATCAGGCATTCTCAAAGCAAAGTTTATATTTTTTAATACAAGGATACTCCAATATGTAATTACTAATTTGAATTCATGGGGATTAAATAGAGTATTTTGTACACTCATACTGACAAAGTGATGTCAAACAAAGACATGATTCATAACAAAGAAATATAATTACAATAATAAAAGCAATATTAATAACTATACAGTGTATTTTATGTTATGGTCTCCTCTTTGAGAAAGAATCTTTAGTTCCTGATGACTTGGAGATTATTTTAGGAGTTTAAAGACGGTCCATAATTTGGTAGTGGTGGCAAAGAGGATGGTCGTTAAAACACGTTGTTGAAAAAAGAAGGACAGAGAAGCAGGGTAATGTGATTGATGAATCTTTTTTGTGCAATTAAGTAACAGTATAGAATCAATGGTAAGAACACTGAGATTCAGGTACTGTCAGCAAAGATCAGTACAGTATAGTTCATGCATTTAGTAAATTTAACACTTTGAATATTGGGGAATGTCATTCTAAAAATACTGCAAAGGAACTGAAGAGTGTTCACCTATTTTTTTTTGATTTAGTGCTGTGATAGAAATTGAAGGACATTGTGAGGGTACAATGACACAAGCTACAATAGGAGGGAAACAAAGACAAATACAAACACATTATATTATAGAGGTTACTCCTGATAAAAAAATCAAATATTCCAGTTTGTTTTAAAGTTAAAGCATCTTGGGAACCCTTCTCAAATAACCTGTGAAAGCCAGAAGTGCACTGAGTGTTGTGCAGTATAAATAATTATATCTCTGATTGGATGTGTAATGAAAGGTTGACAAGTGGCGACCAATACTTGCCGAATAAAAAGTACATACACTTCTAACAAACTAAAGATGTAGGTGAACCATCATGTTGGTGTACTATCACTCTGTACTTACATTCTGAGGACTAACACATGCATACAGTTTTCCTTATATAACAAAATAAAGTTAAAGACTCATACTAAATGAAAAGAATGCACCTGTGCAAGTCAACAACATACCGTTATCTAGTCTGTCGCGTGGTGGGGTTAGATACCTGGCTTCATTACTTCAGTTAAGCAACAGTAGCCTACTAGCTGGCTAGCTAGCCAAACAGATGTAGGCTGACATAACTAACTGTGCTTAAGTTAGTTGCCTTAAGTCGAAAACACTCTCAGCGTTGTATTACCCATTGGTGATGCAGTCATTTGCTGAAAATATACCCATACCCATCTTCTTCCGCTTATCCGGGGCCGGGTCACGGGGGCAGCAGTCTAAGCAGAGATGCCTAGACTTCCCTCTCCCTAGACACTTCCTCCAGCTCTTCCGGGGGGACACCGAGGCATTCCCAGGCCAGCCGGAAGACATAGTCCCTCCAGCGTGTCCTAGGTCTTCCCCGGGATCTCCTCCCGGTGGGACAGGCCCTGAACACCTTCCCAGGAAGGCGTTCAGGAGGCGTCCGAAACAGATGCCCAAGCCACCTCAGCTGACCCCTCTCGATGTGGAGGAGCAGCGGCTCTACTCTGAGCTCCTCCCGGGTGACCAAGCTTTTCACCCTATCTCTAAGAGATCGCCCAGCCACCCTGTGGAGAAAGCTTATTTCGGCCGCCTGTATCCGGGATCTTGTCCTTTCGGTCATGACCCAAAGCTCATGACCATAGGTGAGAGTAGGAACTTAGATTGACCGGTAAATTGAGAGCTTTGCCTTGCGGCTCAGCTCTTTCTTCACCACGACAGACCAATACATCGACCGCATTACTGCAGAAGCTGCACCGATCCGTCTGTCAATCTCCCGTTCCATCCTTCCCTCACTCGTGAACAAGACCCCTAGATACTTAAACTCCTCCACTTGAGGCAGGCACTCTCCACCAACCTGAAGTGGGCAAGCCACCCTTTTCCGATTGAGGACCATGGCCTCGGATTAGGAGGTACTGATTCTCATCCCCACTGCTTCACACTCGGCTGCAAACCGTCCCAGTGCATGCTGAAGGTCCTGGTTTGAAGGGGCCAACACGACAGCATCATCCTGAAAATATTGTTATACAAAATATGCGTTATACTCACATTTCAAGAAAAACGTGTCATAGCTACCTATAGACTTCAATCTACCAGGATCCAGTCCTGATTTTCAATAAATCCCACCAAGCGAGCCCTCTGAAACCACCTTTGTGGACTGAAGGAAAATGTCTCAAAAATTTGTAAATATACAATTTTGATCCGTAAATTAAATTCAGTAAATTAAATTCAGTAGATTTGTAAATGTTAAGCAACAGTGTTTTATTTGCAAAATATGTTTTTAAATTTTCACAAATTGTATTTATATTTGTAAAACTTATTTTTGCAGATAATGTTTTCATTTACAAAATATATTTTCACATTTACAAATGGGTGGAGTAAAACACCAGCAACAATTGCAAATACTCAGTGCCCCTTGATTTTTTTGCATATAATTACTCTATCCACTTTCCTGAACATTTCCTACAATACATTCACTGCGGCGTATAGAATAGTTTTTTCTGTACAGGGCAATATGTATTTAATATCCATTAAGTTACATTGTGGAAAAAGAGGGTGTGGAAATATTGTGTTGCTTGATGTAGCACACTGTTCCACATGATTAGACAGGTTTGTCTTACTCTACACATTCTCCTGGACATTTCCTACATTGCTTTCTCTGTGGAATATTGAATAGTTTATGAGCTATGAGGCAATATGTATTCCCTATTCTGTCATTGGCATTGTCTGAATGTTACCCTTGGAACGTGTTTAACACCCACTTTTTATCGAAATTAGTCTTAAATATTATCATATTTGAACTGTCAATGTTTTGAGAGGTACATGTTCTCAAACAATTAATAAACTCAATTTGTCTCAGTTTTTAAGTAATTCGTTGGTCTCTTTTATTTTGGAAAATTCCAGATTTTCGTGACCCGGAAGTGTTTCTTTAATGTTGCTCACAAGACGCTGATGAAGTGTTGTTGTTTCTTATTTGAAGTGGTCTTTCCTTCTTTCAACAGTACAAGTTCAGGACAGGTTAAGAGTCAAAACGAAGCTCGACAATGAAAGAAACGCGTTACTAGAAAACGTGACCAATGGTTGGGATATCGAGTTATAACTAACTGTCGATTATTTGTTTTACACGTCCATTTTAATAGAATCAAGTAAACCAGTTAAGGTAGGTTTTCGTGCAGTAGTTCGTTGAAATGTATTACCATAGTGTTTATATTTCACTGAGATAGCGATGATTTAGTGCTACTATCATTCACTCCTTGGAATACCGAACGCACCTTATTAAATAGTAGCACAAAGAGTTATGGCATATTATAATTTCTCATCCCTATGTATGCCAATGTCTAAGTGGATATTGTCATTTTTGAAACTCGGCAAGGAGCAGGATTAAGTATATGAATCATTATGATTATGTTTTACAACGTATGTTTGAGATAGCCGGTAATGCTTCGCCTGCGGACAGTGCTAGCAAGCTCAGCACATGGTGAACGTGGCTGCGTTGATAAAAGTCAGTAGACACGAAACCGTTTTACAGTTATGCTTTAAAATGGACAATGTTGATGGTGTACTGTAGTGCCCACATGACATGACCAATTGTGTAACATGCCGAATGCTATAACTATGGTGCAGACATAGATCTTGCTTTCTCTATACTTTTGTAACTCTAAAGATGTATGTGCCTGATGACATTTATGCTAAGTACAACGCAAACCTAACAAAAACTGCCTGGGGCACTAACGACGACGTCACCTTCGTATGGTAATGAGGGAACTTTTTCAAAATAAAAGCCCGCATGTCAAAGAATTACACTGTGGAATTCCATAATTGTAACCATAGGCATTTTTATCTGAGTGCCAGAGATATTCTCCATTTAAACTTTCTTGCCGGTCCGTCTATCAGTTTGCAGTGACTTGTAATCTTGTTATACTCACTGCACAATGCAGCACTATCCTTTGCAACATAAATCACTCTGGATTAGATAATACATCTCGAGTACAGTTCGCTAAGGGAAGATGAGTAAGAGATAAGTCGTTATTTTTTTTTAGAGGCAAGATTCTACAGTGCCCCTTTAAAACCATCATATTCTTTTAAGTTGGCTACAATTCACTGTCTTTATAATAAATAAAGGCTTGGGCACATGTAAGTGCTTGGATTATGCCCAGACACAAGACAAATTAGCACCTTGTCCAAATTAGTGATTGTCACGTTCACACTGACTACTGCTCAACAGAAAACAAATGGTTAAGGGCCGACAAAGTACAGCTATCATGCTTCTAACATTATAGTGTTAAGATAAATTAATGGATTGTTTTATGTTTATATTGTGTCCAGTTTTATATATTTAAATATTTCGTTGTTGTGTTGGCTTTGAGGTCATTACAATAGAATTTGTCAGAGGTTAGAGCTTCAGCCATATCATAAGGACATGAGCAGACCAATTGCTGTAGTTTTGAAAGTTAAATGTTTTTCCATTCTTGATTGATATATGACTGCAGCTGCTCAACAGTTCCAGGTCTCCTTTGTTGTATTTTTTGTTTCATAATGCACCTTATTGTTTTCAATGGGTGACAGGTCTTTTACTACTGAGTCGTGCTGTGGAAATACATGCAGAATGTGGTTTGACATTGTCTTGCTGAAATAAGCAAGGCCTTCCTTGAAAAATACATTGTCTGGATGGCAGCACATGTTGTTCCAAAACCTGTATATATTGTTTAGCATTAATGGTGCCTTCACAGATGTGCAAGTCACCCATGTCCACTAATGCACCACTATACCTAGGGCTGTAAGAATTATGATATTTTAGTTGACGATTGTTGCACAAATAATTGCGATTATCTGTAAGTGGCCAGTTGTATATCGGACACATTATTCAGTAAGGGGCCAGTTGTATAAAGGACACTGAATTCAGTAATGGGCCAGTTTCATGCAGAATACGGTATTCCGTAAGGGGCCAGTTGTACGGTCAATTTACAAAATGCTGTTGATAGGAAATGGGTATACTCGATATATTTTGTCGCTTATCTTTATCTAGGGCAACAGTAATTTTGGAGTAAGTAACTCTAACAGTGTTCTGTAATATAGAAATCTATGTCACAGCTATCCCTTACATAAGCTTTATAAAATCTATCCTATATGCAGACATGCCATTTAATGTGGAGATCAAGGCAAAGGTGAGCAACGCATCACAGCTGGCAGACAGAGTCAGCCAACTAAGTCAATCAGAGGGTACAGTGATCCACCAGCAGGATACCTTTTTCAACTGCAGCGTTGGACGGCTTAAACTACGCAATCTGATGGTACACACAGAGACATACGGTGCCCTTCAGAACTATTGGCACCGTCGGGTAATATTAACAGAAAAGGCTGTGAAACAATGGTCCAGTTGCTTCCTACTTCTTTCTCTCTAGAATAATATGAATCTAACCGTTGAGTTAAACTAGATAATAACCCTTGTATTTATACCCTGGGGATGTCATGGATGACCACTCAAGAGTTCCCCAAGACAGATTCATTTAAAAAATGTTTCAATTTGATTGTGTTTATAAGATTTTTCAATGATTGTGCCACACAAGTCATTTATTATTATTATTATTATTATTACAAATGTATTTTTCTCTAAAACATTTTAACCCAATTAAAGGTTAGATTTAAAAAAAAAATTAAGATCAAGCTGATAAACAACAATAACATTTCTTCATAGCCTTTTTTGTTAATATTCCATTTCCTTTTGTTTCATAATTTATTTTAAAACTCTTGACACTTATCAATTATAGTAAGGTGACATTGCTTTCATGTTGGAAAATATTTGTAAGAAAGAAAATGTTACTTGCATAAGTATTTAACTTCCACACGAATATTTGGTAGAACCACCTTGAAAACTGCAATAACGGCTTTATTTCTTTTGAGATACAGTTGTGCTTGTGAGTTTGCATACCCTGGCAGAAATTGTGAAATTATGGCATTGATTTTGAAAATATAACTGCTCATGCAAAAAACTGTCTTTTATTTAAGGATAGTGATCATATGAAACCATGTATTATCACATAGTTGTTTGGTCTTTTTAAATCATAATGAAAACAGAAATCACCCAACTGGCCCTTAGCAAAAGTTTACATACCCTTAGGGATAGCTAACCCTGTTTGGCCTTATTACAGAAACACAAGGTGACACACACAGGTGAATATTGCAATTAAAGGTTAATTTCCCACACCTGTGGCTTTTTAAATTGCAATTATAGTCAATGAGTTTATTAGCTCTCATGTGGATGCTCTGAGCAGGCTAGATATTGAGCCATGGGGAGCAGAAAAGAACAGCCAAAAGACTTGCCTAACAAGGTAATGGAACTTTGTAAATATGGAAAAGTATATAAAAAGATATCCAAAGCCTTGCAAATGCCAGTCAGTACTGTTCAATCACTTATTAAGAAGTGGAAAACTCAGGGATCTCTTGATCCCAAGCCAAGGTCAGGTAGACCAAGAAATATTTCAGCCAAAACTGCCAGAAGAATTGTTCGGGATACAAAGGAAAACCCTCAGGTAACCTCAGGAGAAATACAGGCTGCTCTGGAAAAAGACAGTGTGGTTGTTTCAAGGAGCACAATACGACAATACTTGAACAGAAATGAGCTGCTTGGTCAAGTTGCCAGAAAGAAGCCTTTACTGTGCCAATGCCACAAAAAAGCCTGGTTACAATATGACCGACAACACCTTGACCTACCTCACATTTTCTGGCACACTAATTTGGAGTGACGAGACCAAAATAGAGTTTTATGGTCACAATCATAAGCACTATGTTTGGAGAGGTGTCAAAAAGGCCTATAGTTAACAAAATACCATCCCCACTGTGAAGCATGTTGGTGACTCACTGATGTTTTGGGGGTGTGTGAGCTCTAAAGGCAAGGGGAATCTTGTGAAAATTCATGGCAAGATGAATGCAGCATGTTATCAGAAAATATTGGCAGACAATTTGAATTCTTCTGCATGAAAGCTGCGCATGGGACGCTCTTGGACTTTTCAGCACGACAATGACCCTAAGCACAAGGTCAAGTTGACCCCCCAGTGGTTACAGCAGAAAAAGGTGAAGGTTCTGGAGTGGCCATCACAGACTCCTGACCTTATATCATCGAGCCACTCTGGGGAGATCTCTAACATGCGGTTCATGCAAGACGACCAAAGACTTTGCATGACCTTGAGGCATTTTGCCAAGTCGAATTGGCAGCTATACCACCTGCAAGAATTCGGGGCCTAATAGACAACTATGATAAAAGACTGCATGCTGTCATTGATGCTAAAGGGGGCAATACACAGTATTAAGAACTAAGGGGATGCAGACTTTTGAACAGGGGGTCAGTAACTTTTTTTTTGTTTTATGATTGTGCTGTTCTGTTTCACATTTCTTGACATTCCTTTTAGCCATTTCACAATACATCAATTACCTTTAGGATAACAAAATTCATTTTTTAAAAACGTTTTAATGTACTAATGGTCATTTGTATTCTAATGTTAAATAGTGTTTTTATGCGCAAAACATTAACTGCCAAGTTTAATCAATTTTTATAACTGCGTAATACCTTTTTCATTATTTTTACTATTTTCCACATTGTAGAATAATAATGAAGATTTAAAAACTAAGAAATTACACATTGAATAATGTAATAACCAAAACAGCTTTTACCAAATCAAAATACATTTACTTTTTAGATTCTTCAAAGTAGCAAAAAGAATGCAAAGAATGTGCAAAGCTGTCATCAAGGCAATGGGTGGCTACTTTGCAAAATCTACAATATAAAATGTATTCTGATCTTTCTAAAACTGTTTGGTTTACTTTTTATTTCCAAATGTGTTATTTCATTGTTTGGAATCCTCACTACATTACAAATAAAGAAATACTCTTGAATCAGTAGGTGTGTCAAAACCTTTGACTGGTACTGTATGTATATATTTTATGCACAGAATACATATCATACATCTACTGTGTGTGTGTGTGTGTGTGTGTGTGTGTGTTCAAACACACACACACACACACACACACAGATGAGCCAAAACATTATGACCACTCAAATGTGAAGCGAATAACTTTGATCTCCTAACAAGGGCATGTCAGGGTCTGGGTAGATGGTAAGCAAACAATCAGCTCTTCAAATGAACTTGTGGGATGAAAAGTGGGCTGGAGTAAAGACAAGGGCCAAACTGTTATGGCCAGACAACTGTGTGGAACTGAAACTTGGAGCAGTGAAAGAAAGTCTCCTGGTCTGATGAGTCCCACTTTCTTTTGCATCACGTGGACGGCTGTGTACCTGGGGAGGTGATGGCACCAGAAAGCACTGTGGGAAATGACAAGCCGGTGGAGGGAGTGTGATGCTCTAGACAATGTTCTGCTGGCAAACCCTGGTCCGGGCATTCATGTGGATGTCAATTGGACACGTACCACCTACCTTAACATAGTTGCAGACCAGGTGCAATGGTATTCCCTGACTGCAGTGGCCTCTTTCAGTAGGAAAATATGCCCTGCCACACTGCACACATTGTTTGGGAATGATTTGTGATGAATGGTTCAAGGTGTTCCCGTCCCCCAAATTCCCCAGATCTCAATTTGATTGATCTGTGGGATGTGCTGGACCAACAAGTCCGATTCACAGCAGCTCCACCTCACAACTTACAGGACCTAAAGGATCTGCTTCTAACGTCTTGGTGCCAGATACCACAGGGCACCTTCAGGGGTCTTGGTGCCAGATACCACAGGGCACCTTCAGGGGTCTTGGTGCCAGATACCACAGGGCACCTTCAGGGGTCTTGGTGCCAGATACCACAGGGCACCTTCAGGGGTCTTGAAGCACCAACAGCATATTAGGTAGGTGGTCATAATGTTATGGCTCATCAGTTTATACACACACACACAATGTGTTAGACTAAAGTGTAATTGGTCCTGTAGGATGGAAATGGTCAGCTGATTTTCTACGAAAGGCCAGACTGTGGTGGACCCAAGTTGTCCAAGTACTCCATCTCCAATACACAAGACCCAGAGGGACTCAGAGTAAGTAGTTACTAAAACACTTCTCTATATCTTAACATAAAGAGTGGTTATTACAACACTACTCTATATATCTACACAGCACTGATTAAAATACTAATCCTTAAATCTTCTTTGGATCCAATATTATATTAATATTACATTTGTTCTAGCCACTTTGCATCAACTATGTTGTTGCTAACTCTTCGTGGTTTCTGGCTGTGTATCTGTATACAGGTGCTGGTCATAAAATTCGAATATCATTAAAAAGTAGATTTATTTCAGTAATTCCATTCAAAAGGTGAAACTTGTATACATTCATTCCACACAGACTGATATATTTCAAGTGTTTATTTCTTTTCATTTTGATGATTATAACTGACAACTAATGAAAACCCCAAATTCAGTATCTCAGAAAATTTGAATATTATGAAAAGGTTCAATATTGAAGACACCTGGTGCCACACTCTAATCAGTTAATTAACCCAAAACACCTGCAAAGGCCTTTACATGGTCTCTCAGTCTAGTTCTGTAGGCAACACAATCATGGGGAAGACAGCTGACTTGACAGCTGTCCAAAAGACGACCATTGACACCTTGCACAAGGAGGGCAAGACACAAAAGGTCATTGCTAAAGAGGCTGGCTGTTCACAGAGCTCTGTGTCCAAGCACATTAATAGAGGCAAAGGGAAGGAAAAGATGTGGTAGAAAAAAGTATACAAGCAATAGGGATAACCGCACCCTGGAGAGGATTGTGAAACAAAACCCATTCAAAAATGTGGGGGAGATTCACAAAGAGTGGACTGCAGCTGGAGTCAGTGCTTCAAGAACCACCACGCACAGACGTATGCAAGACATGGGTTTCAGCTGTCGCATTCCTTGTGTCAAGCCACTCTTGAACAAGACACAGCGTCAGAAGCGTCTCGCCTGGGCTAAAGACAAAAAGGACTGGACTGCTGCTGAGTGGTCCAAAGTTATGTTCTCTGATGAAAGTACATTTTGCATTTCCTTTGGAAATCAAGGTCCCAGAGTCTGGAGGAAGAGAGGAGAGGCACAGAATCCACGTTGCTTGAAGTCCAGTGTAAAGTTTCCACAGTCAGTGATGGTTTGGGATGCCATGTCATCTGCTGGTGTTGGTCCACTGTGTTTTCTGAGGTCCAAGGTCAATTAGAACACTTCATGCTTCCTGCTGCTGACCAACTTTATGGAGATGCAGATTTCATTTTCCAACAGGACTTGGCACCTGCACACAGTGCCAAAGCTACCAGTACCTGGTTTAAGGACCATGGTATCCCTGTTCTTAATTGGCCAGCAAACTCGCCTGACCTTAACCCTATAGAAAATCTATGGGGTATTGTGAAGAGGAAGATGCGATACGCCAGACCCAACAATGCAGAAGAACTGAAGGCCACTATCAGAGCAACCTGGGCTCTCATAACACCTTGAGCAGTGCCACAGACTGATCAACTCCATGCCACGCCGCATTGCTGCAGTAATTCAGGCAAAAGGAGCCCCACCTAAGTATTGAGTGCTGTACATGCTCATACTTTTCATGTTCATACTTTTCAGTTGGCCAACAAAACAAAACAAAAAAAGTTATATTCACATTTTCTGAGATACTGAATTTGGGATTTTCATTAGTTGTCAGTTATAATCATCACAATTAAAATAAATAAACATTTGAAATATATCAGTCTGTGTGTAATGAATGAATATAATATGCAAGTTTCACTTTTTGAATGGAATTACTGAAATAAATAAACTTTTTGATGATATTCTAATTTTATGACCAGCACCTGTATAATGATGTAAAAAAGGGCTTAATAAAAAAACACTGATTGATTGATGCATAATAAAACACAATCAACATTAGGTTATGCTTGAATGTTTGTGAACCCTACAGTGATGGTCATTTTTGGTGGTAATACTTTTGTAAAGAAATCTTGAATTTAAAATCTTTATCTTAACAACATATTGTAATAAAGTCATAACAAATAGAGGACACAATCAAATATACATTATATATTTTCATTGTTTATGGTCCCCTCCACTGAGTGACACAGTATTCCCTTTTGGTGCCCCTACATCAAAATTGCAATGTAAATTAAACAAATTTGCAGCAAGTACCTCATTTTTATACTAAACCCCCTGTAGCAGCTAATAATGTAATAATTGCCAGTTATGTAATGACTGCCAGTAACGTAATACATTTTCCATTATTAATCTAATAAAAGTAAATAATGTAATAACTTACCAATAATGTAATAACATTTCTGAACCAATAACACAATCACTTTTTGCCAAAGTAGTAAGATCCTACATTATTGGCTGTGTTAATAAAAATATAAAAATTGTAATAACTGGAGCCGATAATGTAACAACCCAGGGGCTGGACCCAAAAGCAGATACGGACAAGATTTTGTCTCGGAGCAACGGGTTTAATCAGGGATAGACTAGAGAAGGTCGGAGACGGGCAAGTTTCGGTAACGTAGTGCAGGAGTAACGTAGTGCAGGAGTAACGTAGTGCAGATGAACAGCAGGCTCTTGGTCGGGGAGTGGCAGGAGGTTGGTAACCGTTGTCTCGGTGGATCGGCTGGCAGACGGCAGGCTAGAACGTAGTCGGGGCAGGAGATCAGGACATGTGAAGGTGAGTAGGACAGGCTAGGAAACACTAGGGGAGAAGACACAGGAACACTTTGGCATAGAAACACAAGATGAACTGGCACAGAACAAACCGAGGACCTGGGTTAAATACACAGTGGGTTATCAAGAGAACCGGGAGCACCTGGGAGTGAGGCTGATGAGAATGGACAGGCGACAGGGCGTGACAGATAATGTAATAATATACTTCTATCACAATGTGTTTAAGATTAAGATATTATGTGTCAAACTTCCATAACATTTACCCTTACTGTTGCTTCTTTCAAATAGCAGCTCAAAAACCTGACCAAGTCTGACACTAAATAAATAGAACTTAAACACACAGTGAAAAAAGTATATATTACATGATCGGCTCGCATTATTACAATTTTTATATTTTTTATAAACCCAGCCAATAATGTAATAGCCAGCCAATAAAATAATAACTTAATACATTATGGGCAAAAGGTGATTACGTTATTGGTTCAGAAATGTTATTACATCATTGGTAAGTTATTACATTATTGACTTTTAAATCATTAAGAATGGAAAATGTATTACGTTACTGGCAGTTATTACATTAACGGTAGTTATTACATTATTGGCTGCTACAACCCCAAAAGTATGACATTTGCAACAAACTGTGAAAATGTGGTCCAGAATGGATGTATTCCACTTTAACTACAACCAAAACATCTGATTTCGATGAAATTCTTTGTAAGTGCCCTATTAAATGGGTTCACCTTAATCTTCTAACCTTTCTATCCATGGCTCTTATATGTTCCTACTTAACACAACCATGTCCCTGGGAGGTAGAGAGAAAATGTTTTAGTCTGTGACAATGTTTAGTCTGGAGCTCTGGCAGAGGACTGTTGGCTGGTTAGTTAGTGTGTGTGTGTGTGTGTGTGTGTGTGTTAGGCAGTACTGGCTGATGCTCTAGGTGTAAAGGGCGAGGTGAAGAAGGAGCGAAGGTTGTTCCTGGTTGGTCAGACGAGAATTCACCTGGACACAGTGGAGGGCCTGGGGCACCTCATGGAACTAGAGGTAGGTGGTATTGTTTAGAGCGACTAGAGGTAGGTGGTATTGTTTAGAGCGACTAGAGGTAGGTGGTATTGTTTAGAGCGACTAGAGGTAGGTGGTATTGTTTAGAGCGACTAGAGGTAGGTGGTATTGTTTAGAGCGACTAGAGGTAGGTGGTATTGTTTAGAGCGACTAGAGGTAGGTGGTATTGTTTAGAGCGACTAGAGGTAGTTGATTAGGGTTAGAGGGACTAGAGGTAGTTGATTAGGGTTAGAGGGACTAGAGGTAGTTGATTAGGGTTAGAGGGACTAGAGGTAGTTGATTAGGGTTAGAGGGACTAGAGGTAGTTGATTAGGGTTAGAGGGACTAGAGGTAGTTGATTAGGGTTAGAGGGACTAGAGGTAGTTGATTAGGGTTAGAGGGACTAGAGGTAGTTGATTAGGGTTAGAGGGACTAGAGGTAGTTGATTAGGGTTAGAGGGACTAGAGGTAGTTGGTATGGCTTTGAGGAACTCGGCTTTGACTGGGGCATTTTCATTTGTTTTTTGTTTTTTTTTGGGTGTGTTTGTCTGGGTGTGTGTGTGTGTGTGTGTGTGTGTGTGTATATACACCCTCCATGCATGTGCAGGTGGTTATGAAGGAGGGCCAGAGTTTGGAGGAGGGGGAGGTGATAGCTCGCAGCCTGATGAAGGAGCTCGGTGTCAGGGAGGACAGCCTGGTGACAGGGGCCTACATTGACCTACTGCTGGAGGCCCGGGGTTAGGAACACCTGCGCAGCCATGCAATAGGAACATTCCCATGGTGTGCTGTCAAAGAGAATAAAACTGTTTCTGTAATAAAATCTAAAAAAATAAAATAAATGTGTGAAGTTACATCTATGGAGTATAGATCACATGTCTAAGTGCCTACTCATTCAAAACAACACATCTCTTATTAGCTATTTACTTCTAAACTCTGTATAACTCAAGATGTAAATGTATTTCCCCAGAAATCTGATTGCTATTAAATGGTTATTAGGCTGCTAGGGAGAATTATCATTACAATTGAATTTTTTATGTTTTTTGGGATACTTAAGCAATTTATTTTTTTCAGTTTGTTTTCAGTCATGTGGTTGCTTGGATAGGCTGGTGGGTAAAACATTGTTGAAACATGGCAGCTAACACTGGGAATTCAATGGAGCTAGTGTACAAGCCGGTCAAATGTTCTACCCATGAGTGTTTAGATCAGCTCACAAAACATGATAAACAAACGTATGCAAAAAATCTGCAAGTCTTAGGTACTTGTGACCCGTATACAGCACCCCATCCCTGCCAGAGCTGAACTTCAGGGAGGTGTACATATTATGGGGCCATTATTGTAGCAAAACTATTTAAAAAGGTGAGTTGAGAGTTAGGGTTAGTAACTGTATCTCAATCTGTGTGTGCGAATTTGTAAAAATAATCTCTAAATGCGTACCGAGCTTTGTGAATGTGTGCAAGAATCTGCAAACGTGTATTCAGATTCTGTGTGTGCGTAATCAGAATTGTATGTGTAAAAACATCTCAAGATCTGTATTGAAAAGTGCAAGTGTATTGTGAGAAAGCATGTCTTTTCCTGATAATATAGGTATATTTTAGTTCTATACTTTTGTTAGAGGACAACACAGAGTAATGCTTTGCAAATACGTGCCATTTTCTTTCCTTCCTTAGAAACTGCACAAAGGTCAATGGTTGGACATGTGGTGTTCATTACCCCATACATTCTGTCCATACATTCCTGTACGAGTCCAAGAATATATGGGTCCTGTATGGGTCCAAGAATATACATACATACATACATACCGGGTCCAAGAATATATGCACTTATATGATAGACACATCTTT
This sequence comes from Esox lucius, assembly GCF_011004845.1. Classification (NCBI taxonomy): domain Eukaryota; kingdom Metazoa; phylum Chordata; class Actinopteri; order Esociformes; family Esocidae; genus Esox; species Esox lucius. The sequence continues at coordinate 37,307,974 of NC_047582.1, forward strand.
AAATGAGCCAGTTACAACTCAGATGGGTCTCTCAATTCACTGTCTTTTTACACGTTTTTACTACACGTCTGCCGTGGCAGGGATCTGCAAATGTGTGCAATAGCAACAAGCTGCAGCCCCGCAGACCAGCTGGCTAAAACTTGGCTGGCTAAAACTCATACTTCCGTTTTGTCATTTGCTAAAACAATACTCAACCCACTAACAATATCTATAGAATCACTTCAGGCAGAAATTAAACAAATTGTTTCCTGTGTTATGGCTATCCCAACTAAACATTCTGTAATGTTACTGACTAGGAATATTAAATTTACATTAATAGTATTAGCTTACCAACATTATCTCAGTATAAGCTAGACACCAAACAACTTTGTTTCACATGTTTATACCATCCTAAATCAAAACTCTTAAAAGGCCATACCAATTTTTATCATCTATCATGTTTGTGTATAATAAACTAGTTAATAACTGTAGTAACTCATTTAGAGTCTACAGAATATGAACACATCTGAGTTGTCCATGGAGACTCTAATAAATATATTCTAAAAACACATGACACTAAAATAACAGTTGAAATTCACAAACATCACGATTTTTTTCAGAATAACTAAGGCCTCAACTAAATAAAGATGCCATTAATAGTTCACTAGTTACAATCACATGATTAATAGTATTGTGTATTGTAAAATAAAATGTCATCGGTCGAGTCCAAAGTTCTATTAAGGTTTTTACATGCGCATGGGATAATCAATAAATGTCCACCTAGTATGACCGCACTCTGAGTAATCAAAGAATCTAGGTACCACAGATCACCTAGTATGACCGCACTCCGAGTAATTAAATAATCTAGGTACCACAGATCACCTAGTATGACCGCACTCCGAGTAATTAAATAATCTAGGTACCACAGATCATCTAGTATGACCGCACTCCGAGTAATCAAAGAATCTAAGTACGACAGATCACCTAGTATGACCGCACTCAGAGTAAACAAAGAATCTAGGTATGACAGATCACCTAGTATGACCGCACTCCGAGTAATCAAATAATCTAGGTACGACAGGGGTCTTTGTAGCTTCTTCACTGGCCACGCCCTCTACTCATATTACTCACACATTGAACACAGAACAAATGCCAGGTCATTCTCTGGTCAAGTTAAGATCTCTTCAACAGATAAACAGAGGACCATATGGTCTGTTAATTTCTCATTTACCTAGGTCACAGCATACTAAATGAAACCACCATAGAAATTAATATAGACACATAACTGCCAATGTAATATAAAATAATAATAACATCAAAACATCATATATTGCTTCTCAATTTCAAATTGTATAGAGTATTTTTTCGATAATCTATGCTGTCTGGCTATTTTAAGTGTGAAATCACTACTGCAATAATTTTGCTCAAAGCTAACATAAACCTGTCACTACCTACATAACTTTTGTCATAAACGTGTAGCTACAGTACTATAGGTAGCTACGGTAGCTAGCTACTGTATATAGCCACAGTAGCAAACTTGAATCAGTGGCCCTGTTTACAAGTGACCTGACACATTACCTTAAAAACAAAAAATGTTACTGACTAGCTAGCTATTGTGATTGATAGAAAATCTGTAGGTGTGCGTCATCAGAATTGTATGTGTAAAAACATCTCAAGATTGAATGCTGACTATCTAAAAAATAATCTAAAGTTTAATAACTTGTGAGTACTTGCGAGAATGATAAGCATGGCGTACTGAAGTTCCAGTTCTAAAGTCTATAGAAGTTCTCAGTCTCCAACTGGTGGGCTGTTAACAGGGTAGGTCCATATTTGTCTCAAGTTAACAGGGTAGGTCCATATTTGTCTCAAGTTAACAGGGTAGGTCCGTATTTGTCTCAAGTTAACATGGTAGGTCCATATTAACGTAGCGTAAATTCCAGGTAAAAGTTGGAATGTTCCAAACTATTTGTAAATAATTGGAATTTCTGGCCTTGCATTTTGAGATTTCCAATAGTTTCTCATTAACTGTCATTGGCTGTTATAGACCCCCCCCCCCCCTCTGCAGCTGGGCATGCATTCACTTCTCTCATGCACCTCATGTCTAAACTTCACTATGGAGAAATTATTTTTGTCTGTGATCTTAACTGGTGTTGGCTAAAGCCGGTGTCAGATGATTTTAAAATGTATTGTAACTCTATGAATTTTACCGAGTTGATAAACACACTGTTATGATATCGCTGGTGGTCCCGTGACTCGTGTTGGAGGTGGTAGACAGCTCAAGACCCGAAAGTATAGATGATAAATGGGGAAAAGATTGGATCAAATTATTTCCTGCTTGTGTGTTAATGCGAGCCCAGTCCCGCCAGCTGGGTGACATGGTGGATTCGGCTGGTTCCATATTTGAGCAAGTTAAGGTAGAGGACCCGAAACAGAACGTTCCTTCTACGAAGTCTATGGTGTCTACTCCTGTACAGACTCAGAAAAAGTTGCGCCCCAGATGTTTTCCTGTCAGTCACCCCTGGGGAAGTTGATCAAGTGGCAAAAAGAAGACGTAAATGTTTGAGTCAGCGGTGTCCCGAGGAGGCCAAGCTTAGGGAGACCGCCTACTTCATAGTTGCAGGGGTTTTGATGCGTAAATGGGCAGCGCATAACGCTGTTAAGACTGGAGTGCAGTCCGGCAAGTCTTTGTTCCTACACCATTGCAACAGCAGGTTCTGTCACAAGCTCATGATCCTGCATGGTCTGGACATTTAGGGGTAATGGAAACAGGGTCCTCCGAAATTTCTTCTGGCCAGGATTAAAATCTGACATTGTGAAGTTCTGTAAAACGTGTCATGTGTGCCAGCTCACAGATAAAGTGAATCAGCCCGTTCTTCGTGCGCCACTTCATCTGATCCCGGTGGCAGGAGAACCGTTTGAGCGAGTAATCATTGATTGCGTGGGTCCACTGCTGAAAACCAGGTCAGGTAATCAATACCTACTCACTATCATTTGCAGCACTACCCGTTACCCACAGGCTTTCCCTCTCCGTACCATTACGGCTAAAACTGTGGTAAAGGCTCTGATAAAATTATTCTCCACTTTCAGACTTCCTAAAGTGCTCCAAACTGACCAGGGAACCAACTTCATGTCCAAATTGTTCTCTACCGTGCCCATTTCTTTTATCTATTGCTCACCAGGGCTCCAGCCCATACCATCCCGAGAGTCAGGGAGCTCTATAACGCTGGCACCAAACACTCAAAGCAATGCTTAGAAAGTACTGCATGGAGGCCAGTACCAATTGGGATGAAGGAGTGCCATTTGTCTTATTTGCTATAAGGGAAGTAGTACAGGAGTCTTTAGGGTTTAGCCCTGCTGACCTTGTGTTTGGACACGCCATGAGGTCCACTGAAAATATTGAAGGAGCATGGGCTGCCTCCTACTCCCAGTAGCGCCTCCAAGAATGTGCCAGACTATATCAGTCAGATGCTGGAGAGACTGCACACCGCATGCGTGCTAGCTCAGGAGTCTCTCTTCAACCCAGAATCGCATTTCAGGAACATTTCTTGTGGACCAGAAACTTAGTGACACCAATTATGTTATAAGAACACCAGATCACAGATGCTCCTCCCGTGTATGCCATGTTTACATGTTGAAGCCATATCATACGCGTGATTCCTACAATAGCTTCTTCAGCCTGCCGTTCCAGCCCGCCGTCTCCAGCATGGCTGCGGTGTTGCTGCAGCCTGGCCCAGTCCTAGAGGAGGAGAATGAAGATGGGTTGGTGCCATAAATTGCAGCAGGGTAAACACCTCAGTAATACAGAAATGTTAAAGACATTACCCTCCATAATGGGACATTTGAACGAAGATCAAACGACTGATCTTGTTGCCTTGATAAACTGCTTTCTTACTGTGTTTCAAGACGTTCCCAGTCACACTCCTGACCTGGAACATGACGTGGATGTGGGGAACACAGCTCCCATTCGGTAACGTAGTAGTCCATTTGCCTACTTGGTCTGACCATCTCTCTATGTTGAAGATGGTGTTTCAGCGTTTGGAGAAGGCCTCCAAACGCTGCTTTTTGTTACTTTTGCTACTTTTCCTGCTCCTACGGCTCGCCGTATACATGGTCCTCAGAATGTGACTTGGCCTTCGAGTCAGCTAAAGTGCTCCATTGTAGTGCCCCAGTGCTTGCTGCACCTAATTTCGACTAACCTTTTAAGTTGGAGGTGGATGCTAGCATGGTAGGGGCGGGTGCAGTCCTCTTGCAGGAAGACGAAGAAGGAATTGATAGGCCAGTCAAGGTACTCTACCATTGAACAGGAGACGCTAGCGTTATTGCAGTTTTTTGAAGTTCTATGTTTGCTCCAGTGCCGTACCTGTTATGGTCTTCACAGACCACATAACCGGTTAACATTCCTCAAACAGATTTACAACCAGAACCGTAGCCTCATGCGGTGGGCTCTGATTGTACAAGGGTACAATTTATTAATTATGTGGAAGGTTCTAAAAATGTGGTTGCTGATATGTTGGCGCGTCTTCACTGTGTGTAGGAGTTGTGCATGTTTGCTATGGTTGCAAACTTAGGGTTTGAATCTTTTAGGGTGGGCGTGTTACGTCCCCAGAGCTTTCTGTTGCTCTGTGTTCGTATGTGTGTTTGTGCCTTGTTTCTCTGTGAGGTGGTTGCAGGCTAATTGGCTTCCTGATTGCAGCTGATTGGTTGGATATCGGGCTAATTGGAGAGCTGATTTCCATCTGCTCGTCAGTGGTTGCAGCTGGTTCAGCCTGCATATAAGCCACAGAGTTCGGAAATCTCCCTCTCCCTTGCTGCTGCTCTTCTGTGGTTTAGTCTACCTGCGTGAAGTTGGCCCTCCCACCAACGCAAAACGTCGTCAAACTATGCTCGTTCGTTTGTGCTCCGTTTGTGCTGGTTTGTGCTGTAAAAAGTTTCGTTTGTGCTGCTTCGGTATTTTAGATATTACAATAATATTTTTAGGTCAATCTGAGGTCAACCAGCCCCCCCACATTCTCCAAATTCACCCAAAATAGTCTTGATCGCTTGTGCTTCGTTTGTGCTGGTTTGTGCCGGTAAAAGTTTCGTTTGTGCTGCTTTGAGTTTTAAAATATTCGACATTGAATTATAGACGATGACGTCACCAGCCCCCCCACATTCTCCAAATTCACCCAAAATAATCTCGTTCGTTTGTGCTTCGTTTGTGCTGGTTTGTGCCTCTTTTGATGAACACAGGACTGTGAAAATGGAATCCCTGTTGACTGCTGGTTTCTTGGGCATCTTGCATAAGCAAAACATAATTACCCTAAATTATTCTGATTCCAAAAAATATCATGTACAGCATAAATTTGTTTTAATATATTACTGTATTGGTCTGAATATAATGATCATATAATATAGTAAGGATAATGTAGATGGATAATATATCTTACATTAGGACCAATATGGTAATGTTCACCCCTATTAGTAATAGAAGTGTTATTATTGAGGTTTCTGTTCAATAACAAGGTTAGCTCTCTTGAATGTTGTACAATATTCTTGCAGCTACTAGTATTGTAACAGACAGTTTTAAAACAATGTATACTTACATTGTTCAGAAATTTGGATTAGTAACGACTTTTGTAGTTTGATTTATATCGACCTTTTCTCCACTAACTCTACAAATTTTTATACAAGAGCATTCTTGAATGGAAGTGTCACTTGCGGTGGGAGTGGAGTGTAGCAGATGAGACTCATAAAAATAAAAAACAATCACAAGACACTGAAGTGAGGATAATTGTTTATTGACCAAATTATGTGATGACAGAACGTCTTCGTCAATTCTACTTTTAAAGTGTGCTCACCTCGAGGACAGTTTAGCTGTTTTCTTGCCCAAAAATGCTGAAGTTACATTTAAACTACGACTTGATGGCACACGCGCACAAATCCATTTTGCTCATAGAGTAGCAGAAGATAAGAGTGACATAGGCCTAATAAAAGAAAAACATTACGTTTTATTAAACACTACAGGACTACAAAAAACCTGATAAGAAATTGCATGATGTTCTATTAAATCATCTTTATTAGCATCTAACATTTTAGAGATTGAATAGACAAAACCGAAATAAAATGCTCATAGGCAATAGGCTACTGACTAACTACAAACCAAAATACAGAGCTGTCTGACTATTTTTGATCTTGTGACCATTGATTTATCTATTTTATTCAGTGAGCCTTGTTTGTAGCCTATAGGCCTAAATATTAATTTGATTACATTTCTGATATTTTAAAACCCAACGCGGCACAAACAAAATTTTTACCGGCACAAACCAGCACAAACGAAGCACAAACAAACAAGATTATTTTGGGTGAATTTGGAGAATGTGGGGGGGCTGGTGACGTCATCGTCTATAATTCAATGTCTAATATTTTAAAACCCAAAGCAGCACAAACAAAACTTTTACCGGCACAAACCAGCACAAACGTAGCACAAACGATCAAGACTATTTTGGATGAATTTGAAGAATGTGGGGGGGCTGGTTGACCTCAGATTGACCAAAAAATATTATTGTAATATCTAAAATACCGAAGCAGCACAAACGAAACTTTTTACAGCACAAACCAGCACAAACGGAGCACAAACGATCAAGACTATTTTGGGTGAATTTGGAGAATGTGGGGGGGCTGGTTGACCTCAGATTGACCTAAAAATATTATGTTAATATCTAAAAAACGGAAGCAGCACAAACAAAACTTTTTACAGCACAAACCAGCACAAACGGAGCACAAACGAACAAGCATAGTTTGACGACGTTTTGCGTTGGTGGGGGGGCCAACTTCACGCAGGTGTTTAGTCTGTGTTGCAGTCTGTGAGTTGGAAGGGGGAAGGGGAAAGCCATTGTGCTTTAGACTAAAGGCCCTGGGGCATACACCACCCGTAGCTTTACTCTTTCTAAAAACACTAGGTAAGACCTGGGCAGACCACCCCCTGTATTTTGGTCAGAGCACTGGTGCAAGAGGTGCTAGCTAGGTTAGTTCCTTGTTTAGCAGGTAAGGTAGGGTTAGGGGTTTGGGTTTATTTTTACTTTCTTTGCTTTGGTTCCGTCCAACCCCTTTTCCCTCTTTTACCATTATGAGAAATAAATGCTCTGCCTTTGTCATCCGAACTCGCACCCACAACCCCCTGTCTCCTTCTCACCATTCCATAGGGGCTTCACGTGTAGCGGGGTGTTGCGCTCTCTCTTCTGGGAGGTGTGCGTAACACACACACACTCGCCCAAATCCTAAATGTCCAGAAAAATCTATATTATAATGATTTGAATGACCATTGTGCAATTGTAGCTGTTAGAAATCCCAAGGTCCCGAAAACAAAACCGTGTTTAATTTCTTAAAGAAATTGTAAATATTTTACTGAGCAGGCCTTTTTTGTGATTTTGTAGCACCGGTATCGCACCACTTACTGGAACTGGACCAGTTCTAGGTTCTAATTTGTGGGGAGCATAAAGTAATTACACCAGAGACCGTTGCTTTAAATTCAAAAGGCCGGCAATTTACTGAACACAAAACACACAAAACAAAAATACCCTGCAGGTTCTTAATACTGAGGTAAATATAATAAATGAAAGGGTATTTCACTCTTTTTGTTTCAAAGTTATTTTAGTCAAACTAATCTAAGTTAGACCAGTCTCTTTTTCCCAGGTTGCACCTAATTTAGAATTCCTATTTTTCTTCCTGAGTTAACTCCTTTTTTCCTTTCCTTTAAAAGTAAAAGAATACCTTCAATTACGCAATCAAATCAAAGTGGACCACAATCATTTCGGATCACATTCAAAAATATGATATAACACCTTAAATTCAAGTTCAAGTCCAAATGTGAGTTCAATTATTCAGTTCAATGAAAGGTTTCAGTTCGCTTCAGTCCAAAAATAATAATTAAATCCGTTCCCAGTTCAGTTAAAAAACAATTCCTGACAGTCCTACCACTCTGGCAGCGAGTCAACATACGCAGGAGATTTCCTCACTGGTGCGATGGAGAAGATGAATTGAAGGTCTGGGCCTGGCTGCCATCTTGAATCCCGTCTATGTACATGCACGTGCACGCTGCAGACCAATCCTCGTTCCGACCGAGCTTCAACACCAAAATAAATTCCAATTCCCGATCAGGTAAGTTATGTTTTTCAACTGCAAAATCTACTCTTTTCCCTGCTTATTAGCCAACGCTCGCTCTCCGATTTTCCTCCCGCTCTCTCCCTCAGGTCTCTACTGCTGCGTCTAGCGTCACTAGTCCCTTAAAGGGGCAGCGACATAAATGTTATTTTAATCTTAAACATAACATTTTTGTTGTAAACATTTTAATTAACTCTGATGAATTAACTTACATTAAATGAATCACTTTTACCTTCCAACTTATTTATGCAGCTTTTAAACTATTTATTCTTACTTATGTCATATTTTAACATGGGTTAATGTTTCATTTTGACCGGAGAAGGATTTAACTTATTCATGCTGCTTGGAAGTACTTTCACAACGGTTTAACTCCAATTATAAGTAAACATACACCATTCTGCCAATTTAGAGTTAAAGGGCGTGATAATCCATGGTTTTTCCCCAAGCTTTCTTCTATTATTCATATGCGCAATCTAGTATGGGCCAAGGCAAGGAACTCAGGTTCTGATGCTGACTGGCTTTTATTTAGGCAGCTGCAAAATAAACGTTCTTCGCTGCTCAGGAAGGCCAAATCAGAGTATTTTTTATCAGTAACTACTGAAAACCTAAATGTCCCTAAGAAGTTTTGGAAAACTATTAAGTCGATTTCTGCTAATAGCCATGCTAATGAACTGCCATCATGCATTATGAAGGACTCGATTACTGTGTATGACAAAACCCAAATGCTAAATTGTTTTAATGAACATTTTGTATCATCTGGTAAATTGTTTGATTCCATTACTGTTTCTGATCGACCTTGTACTGAGGAACCTGTGACATCTGGTCAGATTTTCAGTTTTCAGCCATTCTCAGTCCAGGAAATCCATAAATCCCTGAAATCCCTAGATTTAAATACACTTGCAGGTCCTGATGATCATCTTTATCCCTGCTTTTTGAAGTTGGCAGCTGATTTTAAAGCAGAACAATTGACACATTTGTTCAATCTTACTCTGGAATGTAAAGAAAAAGCATAGCACAGTTACAGCAGCCACGAAGGTCTTAAATGACATCACTACTACTCTGGATAAGAAACAACATTGTGTCTCATCTTTTATCGATCTCTCAAAGGCATTTGATAAAGTAGATCACACTAAGTCTATCAAGCATAGGTCTTTCTCTGCATGCTGTTTCACGGTTCGCCAACTATTTACCAAATTGAACTCAGTGCACGCAATTTAATGGGCTTGCATCTGATTAATTGTTTATTCTAAATGGTGTACCCCAGGGCTCTGTACTGGGTCCTCTCTTGTTCACTATTTATATAAATGATCTAGATAAAAATGTAAAAAATTCCGAACTAAATTTTTATGCAGATGACACTGTTATTTATTGTTGGGCTTTGACCTTAGAGAAAGCTTTTCAACATTTACAAACTGGAGGTTTGATTTCAAATGTGAGGGGGACAAACACTGGCATAGCATGGTGACGCCAGGCCAGGATGAAAGGGGTATATAAGCACAATTGTGTGTCTAACCACATGGAAACACACAACAGAAAATAGATTTAAATTTTTTTTTTATAGAGGTCAAGCACAGGCCACCCACCCACTGCAGGCCCTGGTGTAGCCATACCCACGTTAGCTACACCAGTGGGGACAAATGTGTTTTTGCAAATGCCCATAGTTTTGCAATGGGATGGCCAACAAGCTCAAATAGGTGTGATAGTCGGGTGTCCAGATACTTTTGGCCATATGATATGCTGCAAAAAATGCAGCCTTCAGCAATATCATTTAATATTACTTAGTTAACATATTGTCTATGATATGTGCTCTTAGTGAAGAACTATTACAGACAACTGTTTTTTATGAGTGTGGCTGATATACAGGTGCTGGTCATAAAATTAGAATATCATCAAAAAGTTGATTTATTTCAGTAATTCCATTCAAAAAGTGAAACTTGTATATTATATTCATTCATTACACACAGACTGATATGTTCCAAAGGATTATTTCTTTTAATTGTGATGATTATAACTGACAACTAATGAAAATCCCAAATTCAGTATCTCAGAAAATATGAATATTACTTAAGACCAATACAAAAAAATTCTTTTTGGAAATGTTGGCCAACTGAAAAGTATGAACATGAAAAGTATGAGCATGTACAGCACTCAATACTTAGGTGGGGCTCCTTTTGCCTGAATTACTGCAGCAATGCGGCGTGGCATGGAGTTGATCAGTCTGTGGCACTGCTCAAGGTGTTATGAGAGCTCTGCTAGGTTGCTCTGATAGTGGCCTTCAGCTCTTCTGCATTGTTGGGTCTGGCGTATCGCATCTTCCTCTTCATAATACCCCATAGATTTTCTATAGGGTTAAGGTCAGGCGAGTTTGCTGGGCAATTAAGAACAGGGATACCATGGTCCTTAAACCAGGTACTGGTAGCTTTGGCACTGTGTGCAGGTGCCAAGTCCTGTTGGAAAATGAAATCTGCATCTCCATAAAGTTGGTCAGCAGCAGGAAGCATGAAGTGTTCTAATTGACCTTGGACCTCAGAAAACACAGTGGACCAACACCAGCAGATGACATGGCATCCCAAACCATCACTGACTGTGGAAACCTTACACTGGACTTCAAGCAACGTGGATTCTGTGCCTCTCCTCTCTTCCTCCAGACTCTGGGACCTTGATTTCCAAAGGAAATGCAAAATGTACTTTCATCAGAGAACATAACTTTGGACCACTCAGCAGCAGTCCAGTCCTTTTTGTCTTTAGCCCAGGCGAGACGCTTCTGACGCTGTGTCTTGTTCAAGAGTGGCTTGACACAAGGAATGCGACAGCTGAAACCCATGTCTTGCATACGTCTGTGCGTGGTGGTTCTTGAAGCACTGACTCCAGCTGCAGTCCACTCTTTGTGAATCTCCCCCACATTTTTGAATGGGTTTTGTTTCACAATCCTCTCCAGGGTGCGGTTATCCCTATTGCTTGTATACTTTTTTCTACCACATCTTTTCCTTCCCTTTGCCTCTATTAATGTGCTTGGACACAGAGCTCTGTGAACAGCCAGCCTCTTTAGCAATGACCTTTTGTGTCTTGCCCTCCTTGTGCAAGGTGTCAATGGTCGTCTTTTGGACAGCTGTCAAGTCAGCAGTCTTCCCCATGATTGTGTTGCCTACAGAACTAGACTGAGAGACCATGTAAAGGCCTTTGCAAGTGTTTTGGGTTAATTAACTGATTAGAGTGTGGCACCAGGTGTCTTCAATATTGAACCTTTTCATAATATTCAAATTTTCTGAGATACTGAATTTGGGGTTTTCATTAGTTGTCAGTTATAATCATCAAAATGAAAAGAAATAAACACTTGAAATATATCAGTCTGTGTGGAATGAATGTGTACAAGTTTCACCTTTTGAATGGAATTACTGAAATAAATCAACTTTTTGACGATATTCAGATTTTATGACCAGCACATGTATATACAGCTCTGGAAAAAATTAAGAGATCAATTAATTTGAACTGTTCCTCACTCAAAACTTTCCTTTTCAACTTTTTTGGAAAGGAAAGAAAAAGGTGCGTAAGGTCCTCGCATCGTTCCTGCTCCAGCTCCTCCCTCTTGCGCTCTCTACCAGCCACCACTACGCACTCACACTGCAGTGTACCTGAACACAGCTCACAATCCAGATCCCAATCACCAGAATACTGAACACCTGCTCTCCATTGTCTCTCTCTGTTTTAGCCAGTTCTCTACCACCACTCAGGTGTGAGGTATTGTTCGTAGTGGACCTGCCAAGCCTTCGTATCACTCTCTAGCTAATTGTTGATTCCCAGCCTGTTGTCTTCTCCTCCCCTTGTCCTGTCCCTGTCTGTCTCCATGTATAGAAGCCTGCCTCTTGACCTGCCTGCCTGCCTTATAGACTATCCTGCCTGCCCCGTGGACTATCCTGCCTGCCTGATGTTGAAGTCTAACACTTCCCCGAGTTGGTTTGTTGGAAAGGAGAATAAAACACCGGGAGTCAGGGCAATTACCGTATTATATGTCCATTTATTACAGAAGCTTCTGGAGACACGTGTCGCCGCACAATGTCTAAGGATCAACATTCAACAGATCATTTTATACTTCTACTACGCCCAAAAGATAGAGTCGTTAAATTCACAGAACAAGTGTGCTATTGGTCCAGTTCCAATTCTCTTCCTTATAAGGATAAACGCAAACATCTTCTTGTCTCCTCCTGGTTTCTGTCTGGCCTGTCAGACTATGTGTGTGTGTGTCTCTAACCTGTGTCCTGTTTCTCACAAAACAGACATACTAAATCTTTCTCTCCCCGGCAACTGCTTAAACAGGGTTTCCTATTCTCCTACTTGCTCCTTCAGTTTCAGCTCATATTACAAACACTTATAGACTATCCTGCCTGCCCCGTGGACTATCCTGCCTGCCTGACTCTCGACCTACCTGCCTGCCTTATAGACTATCCTGCCTGCCCCGTGGACTATCCTGCCTGCCTGACTCTTGACCTACCTGCCTGCCTTATAGACTATCCTGCCTGCCCCGTGGATTATCCTGCCTGCCTGACTCTTGACCTACCTGCCTGCCTTATAGACTATCCTGCCTGCCCCGTGGACTATCCTGCCTGCCTGACTCTTGACCTACCTGCCTGCCTTATAGACTATCCTGCCTGCCTCATAGACTATCCTGCCTGCCCCGTGGACTATCCTGCCTGCCTGCCTTGTGGACTATCCTGCCTGCCTGCCTTGTGGATTATCCTGCCTGCCTGCTTCGTGGACTATCCTGCCTGCCTGGTTCGTGGACTATCCTGCCTGCCTGCTTCGTAGACTATCCTGCCTGCCTGTCCTTACCTGTACCGTCACCTTCTCGGACTGATCACCGGATTACCCTGCCTGCCTGCCTCTATCGTTTTCTTCGTGCCTCATCCTTTTGTGCCTTTGCCAATGAACCTCAAACCCCTGGTCCTGGTGTTCATTACACAGTGGTCTCTTAATTTTTTCCAGAGCTGTATATGTACATTTTGCCAGTAGCTACTGTACAACCTCACCCCCACCAGAACTCTCTTCCATGACTACACTGGTCGACTCAAGATCATTCTGGTTCTGATAATAAATATGAACGTTCAAGATATGGGCTACACATTATAACATAAAATTGTATCTAAGTTATTCACCTTTAAAGACAACATTTCACCTCAGCTCCACGGCTGACCTTTTCTCCCTGGCAGTCTAATCTTGCTGTGAAAGAGACCTTGTCATGGTCACCATCTGATCCAGCTAAAATTCAGTACAGAATGACATGAACAGCTTGATCTACATTCACCCCTACAGAAACTAAAGGCAATGTTTGATCTATAAGACCCACATTAGGTTGAAATGTCAAATGCAGCTCCCTGTGTAGGGAACTACATATAACGTTAGCCAACTTTTCAAGAGATCAACTATTAAACTAGCTAGCTAGCTAGCTGAAGCACTCACTTTGTCTAACTTCAGTCTTTTCTCGGCTGATGTCATCGGTGCTAGCTGTGAGTGAGGTAAACCTAGTGTAATGTTTGCTAGCTAGCGAACAAAACGGTAGCTAGCAACTAATGTATATTTTCCAACTATCATTTATATATAACTTTAGCTTAACTACACCATACATGGTTGTTAAGAAAAATTGTCTGATAAACTAAATATCTACTTCATTCATGTTACGGTAGGTAATTATCTAGAGGTAATGTTAGCTAATGTCAGCTAGGTTACCAAACTTTCATGCGCCAGAGATCACAGTTGGTAGTAGCAATGGTAGCCTCTACATTACCGTAACCAGACCAGCAACTACCTCAAAGGAAAGTGCCTGCCTGTGGTCCTAAAGCCAGTCTGATTCAAATTACGCAATTGCTTCCCATAGTGGCACTGCAATGTTTTAAAGGGTTTGAGCTTTTCTCATAATAAGAGTTGTGTTAATAAAAAGTGGAGGGGGACAAAATGCCATTTTCAAAAAGTGGGGGGGGACATGTCCCACTCACATATAATGAAACCTACGCCCCTGTGTTCAACATACCTTGTATCAATTGAAGCTTGTTCTCAACGTGGACAAAACCACATTGATAGGAATGTTGTTCTCTAAAACAATGTTTTTCTCTAAAACAAAATAGAAACCTTGAAATCTTCCATGTATTACCTACCAGGGTAATGTGATTGAGACAGTAACTTCATATAAATATATTGGAATTTTAATTGATGATGACTTGTCCTTCAAACTGCATATACTTCAACTTAAGTTGAAGTTGGGATTTTATTTTAGGAACAAGGCTTGTTTCTCTTTTAAAGCCAGAAAAAAACATATTTCAGGAACCTGTATGCCTATACTGGACTATGGTAATATTTTATATATGAAAGCCTCTGTTCAGTGTTTGAGATCTATTGACACCCTTTATCATGGAGCATTGAGATTTATCTTAAAATGTCAAGCACTTACACACCATTGCACTTCATATGCTGGAGTTGGATGGTCGTCCCTAGCATCCCATAGTCTTAGCCACTGGTATTCCTTTGTTTACAAAGCCTTATTGGGTTTATTGCCCTTATATTTATGTTCATTTATCTGTAAAAAATTGATGTTATTTTGTGCCAACGGCCAGAACAGATTTTGGGAAAAGTGCCTTCATGTACTCTGCTACATCAGCTTGGAACACCTTTGTGATAGCAATTTTCTAAAGTCCAAACAATTTACGAAAATGGTAGGTAAAACAGAGGAAAACTCAGTTGCACAATAAACAGTTTTATTCTTGCAAGGAGAGAGTACACAGGCTACCAAGTAACAGTGAATAGTCTCTAAATTAATACAGGACAGTCAACAGTACTTAAAGGGGGTAAAGGGAGGTGGTAAGATGCTGCACAAACTCATTCATTTTGTTCTATCACTACCCAGGGGCAGGTTGTCCTCCCCCACATGGGTAACCTTCTAAACTCTTGTAGAGGACTCATGGCATCTAGACAAACAATAAATAGACTCTGATGGGTTATACAGATAAGCAGATTTATGAGTAACCCTCCAATCTGCTGATAAAAGTAAATTATGCCCCCTAGACAAATACCAGATCCCCCTCTCCCACATTCCTTTTCCTATCTAAACATGGGGACTCAGTCCTTTAATCAGTAAGAATACATCAATTCAAGAAATTTCCTTGACACCTTTAAAAATCATTTTAAACTACAAGATCTTGTCTCTCTTAGCATTTTTAAATCATTGATGATGGACTTGTAAGCTGATTCCTTTACTTGTCAATATTTTTAATGATGTTGTGTCAAGATCTTCAGAATAATGGTGTAATTGTGTTATGGATGTATTGACTATACTTGTAACGACTTCCTGCTGCCTATTCTTGGCCAGGACACTGATCTCAAAAAACCTATCCTGGTTAAATAAATGTTTAATGAAAAAAATATATTTGGGAGACCAGAATTTGCTCTAAGCTCTAACTTATACAGATACCCAGCCAAATACCCCAACGACTGTCTCAAAGTTCTTATACAGATACCCAACCAAATACCCCAACGACTGTCTCAAAGTCCTTATACAGATACCCAACCAAATCCCCCAACAACTGTCTCAAAGTTCTTATACAGATACCCAACCAAATACCCCAACGACTGTCTCAAAGTTCTTATACAGATACCCAACCAAATACCCCAACGACTGTCTCAAAGTCCTTATACAGATACCCAACCAAATCCCCCAACAACTGTCTCAAAGTTCTTATACAGATACCCAGCCAAATACCCCAACGACTGTCTCAAAGTTATTTTACAGATACCCAACCAAATCCCCCAACGACTGTCTCAAAGTTCTTATACAGATACCCAGCCAAATACCCCAACGACTGTCTCAAAGTTCTTATACAGATACCCAGCCAAATACCCTAGTGACTGTCTCAAAGTGCTTATTAATCAGAATTTGTCTTATTGTAACTCTACTGTTGGTCATTAGGTGGTGCTATCTTCTCTCACCATCATGGAGGTGGAGGATTGGGGGGGCCTTGTTTACCCAGCGCAGCTGCTGACAGGCTGTTCCTGTAGCGTCACCATAGCAACAGGCCACTCCCCCTCCAATGCCCACGCTCGCCTGTAAGCACCTTTTCCCTCTTCTCCTTTTCTCCATCTCTTCCTGTCTGTCTTTATCTCCCTCCCCTTTGTCCTCCTCTGTCATCTCTTCTTGTCTCATCTTCACCTCTCCTTCCCTCCTCTTCTCCTTCTCTCCCTATCTTCTTGTCTCTCTCTTCTTTACCTCCCTTTTCTCATCCTTCTCTCATCTCTACCTGTCTGCCTCTTACTTCTCCTTTCCCTCTCCTCTCTTGGTTTATTTTCTCCCTCTCTTTCCTCTCCTTCCTCTGTCTCTTAAATTTATTTTCACTCACATTCTCTCACTTAACTCTTCAGATCTTCCTCCTTTCACTTCTTTTTATTCCTGTCTCTTTCTCCATTTGCTCTCCTGATATCTGCTGAAAGGGAGGTGGAGGAGAGACGGATATGGGAGAGAGTGTTGGTAAGTGTGAGATAGGGGAGAGAGGGTTGGTGTGTGTGAGATAGGGGAGAGAGGGTTGGTGTGTGTGAGATAGGGGAGAGAGGGTTGGTGTGTGTGAGATAGGGGAGAGAGGGTTGGTGTGTGTGAGATAGGGGAGAGAGGGTTGGTGTGTGTGAGATAGGGGAGAGAGGGTTGGTGTGTGTGAGATAGGGGAGAGAGGGTTGGTGTGTGTGAGATAGGGGAGAGAGGGTTGGTGTGTGTGAGATAGGGGAGAGAAGGTTGGTGTGTGTGAGATAGGGGAGAGAGGGTTGGTGTGTGTGAGATAGGGGAGAGAAGGTTGGTGTATGTGAGATAGGGGAGAGAGAGAAGTGTAGGTCTGGCCCACGCAATAGTGTGGGAGACTGAGCCTTTCTACACACACACACACACACCACTACCACCAAACACACACCCCACAAACACACACACATCTTCAGTGTGTCATGCTTGCACTGTGTGGGCTGAACTGAGCATTGTCATACAGTAACGCTACACAGACTCATTCTCTCTTCCCTCTCTCTTCCCTCTCTCTTCCCTCTCTCTTCCCTCTCTCGTTCCCCTCTTCTCATTTTTTCTTTCTCCACCTTCCTGTTCATCTCTCACTCCATCTCTCTTTCCCTCTCCATCTCTCTCTCAGAGTGAACCAGTTAGAAAGAGAAGAGCAGTGATGGAGGATCTGTGTCTCTGATGCTGTGGGTGAGTCTCTCCTCTCTCCTGCATGTTTCTGCTGAAGGTCGGGAAGATGTGTGTCTGTGTTTGTTGCGATTGTGTGTGTGTTGCGATTGTGTGTGTGTGTGTGTGTCATGAAGCAGCTGATGATACACGTACTTCTACTTGCCTTTCACCTGGTTTATGTCTCTACCTGATTATTTCACCTGGTTTATGTCTATACCTGATTATTTCACCTGGTTTTTCTCTCTACCTGTCTCTACCTTATTATTTCACCTGGTTTTTCTCTCTACCTGTCTCTACCTGATTATTTCACCTGGTTTTTCTCTCTACCTGTCTCTACCTGATTATTTCACCTGGTTTTTCTCTTTACCTGTCTATACCTGATTACAGTCGTGACTGAAGCTCCTTCACACACACCCCCCCCTCACTTTTCCAGTTCTCTCTTCTTCCCTCTCACTCGCTCTCTTTCTCTGTCCCTTTTCCCCATTTCCAAAAAAAAGTAACAGTGATTCTTTATATCTCAAGAAATAATTAATATATCAAAAATAATCAATTTGTTTATGCTATTTGAATGTTACATAATATATAGCTATACACTCACCTAAAGGATTATTAGGAACACCTGTTCAATTTCTCCTTAATGCAATTATCTAATAAACCAATCACATGGCAGTTGCTTCAATGCATTTATGGGTGTGGTCCTGGTCAAGACAATCTCCTGAACTCCAAACTGAATGTCAGAATGGGAAAGAAAGGTGATTTAAGCAATTTTGAGCATGGCATGGTTGTTGGTGCCAGACGGGCCGGTCTGAGTTTTTCACAATCTGCTCAGTTACTGGGATTTTCACGAACAATCATTTCTAGGGTTTACAAAGAATGGTGTGAAAAGGGAAAAACATCCAGTATGCGGCAGTCCTGTGGGCAAAAATGCCTTGTTGATGCTAGAGGTCAGAGGAGAATGGGCCGACTGATTCAAACTGATAGAAGAGCAACTTTGACTGAAATAACCACTTGTTACAACCGAGGTATGCAGCAAAGCATTTGTGAAGCCACAACACGCACAACCTTGAGGCGGACGGGCTACAACAGCAAAATACCCACCGGGTACCACTCATCTCCACTACAAATAGGAAAAAGAGGCTACAATTTGCACGAGCTCACCAAAATTGGTTGAAGACTGGAAGAATGTTGCCTGGTCTGATGTGTCTCGATTTCTGTTGAGACATTCAGATGGTAGAGTCTGAATTTGGCGTAAACAGAATGAGAACATGGATCCATCATGCCTTGTTACCACTGTGCAGGCTGGTGGTGGTGGTGTAATGGTGTGGGGGATGTTTTCTTGGCACACTTTAGGCCCCTTAGTGCCAATTGGGCATGGTTTAAATGCCACAGCCTACCTGAGTATTGTTTCTGACCATTTCCATCCCTTTTTGACCAACATGTACCCATCCTCTGATGGCTACTTCCAGCAGGATAATGCACCATGTCACAAAGATCGAATCATTTCAAATTGGTTTCTTGAACATGACAATGAGTTTACTGAAATGGCCCCCACAGTCACCAGATCTCAACCCAATAGAGCATCTTTGGGATGTGGTGGAACGGGAGCTTCGTGCCCTGGATGTGCATCCCACAAATCTCCATCAACTGCAAGATGCTATCCTATCAATATGGGCCATCATTTCTAAAGAATGCTTTCAGCACCTTGTTGAATCAATGCCATGTAGAATTAAGGCAGTTCTGAAGGCGAAAGTGGGTCAAACAAAGTATTAGTATGGTGTTCCTAATAATCCTTTAGGTGAGTGTAGGTTTCAATATGTATTTGTTAGGATTGGCACTAATATGAAAAGTATATATGAATAATAGTGTCATTTCTTTAAATCTGATATCAAAATTATTTAAATATCATAATCGAACATATGGGCTTCAATCTGCTCAAAACTGCAAAGAGGCACACTGCACTTTACGCAAGCACTTTACCAGTTTACTAATTTTTTTGCTAGATTTCTCAAACGATATGTGCCCATTATGTCTTTGTCCCATTTGCTGAAACTCCACACTTGACTCTTTAAGGTCAATAGTTAAGAGTTTATCTGGCCAATGTAGCTAGCCAATGTTCACTAAAACAGTTTACTGTATTTGCTAAGCCAGGCTATGTAGCTAGGCAATGTTCACTAAAACAGCTTACTGTATTTGTTAAACCCGGCTGTGTAGCTAGCCAATGTGTTAGCTAATGTTCACTACAACAGAACACGGAAATTATAAAACCAGTTAAGCTATCCAAATTAATGTTCTATAAAACAGCATATTATTTTTGTTAAACTAGACAATTATCTAGCAATTGTTCACTAAAACAACATAATATATTTATTATACCATACAATCTGGCTAGCTAATATTAACTAAAATAACAAATGTTATTTGATAAACCAGACTGTGTAGCTCACTCAAGCAACACACAGAATGTCACTGGTGAAAGGAGACAACCATTTGGGTTCATTATTGGCTTACTGTTCAAGCTCAAACAACAATTATTTGCAGATAAGTGTCAAATTATTCAATCAAGATGCATATCCATACTAAAGAAAATATAAATTGTGGGGAAAGAGCATCATTGTGCTCAGTGCACTTTTACAGATCTATCCACTAAAAAGACTCAGAAGGCCTCTTGCTGTGAAATAAAACATGTATGGCAAAACAATTATTACAATATCAAAACAATTATTACAATATCAAAACAATTATTACAATATCAAAACAATTATTACAATATCTAGCTGGAAAAAGTTTACCTTTTTTTTCCTATTCCTATTTTGCAAATTTTTGCGGGATAGCTGTCTTGCTAGCTGTCTTGCTAGCTGGCTTGCTTGTTGGCTTGCAGGTGAGGCTTTTTGACTGTGGAAAAAAATACTTGAAATATGTTTAAACCGTAAAGGTATTAGCTACAGGTTTTGACAACCTTTACGTTTTAGTAAAGTTATCGAGCTGGGCCAATCTATGAACCAATCTGTGCCTAGGCCTTGCTTTGCTATCTCAAGTTTGCAAGCTGGAACAATCAATTAACCAACCTGTACCCAAGCCTTGCTTCGCTATCTAAATGCTGGTTCATTTTTATATTTTTACAAAACAGTTGAAACCATGTAAAATGGTATAAACAATATCACAAATTATATTGATATCACCTTTAATTAATGGTATTGTGCCAAGAGCCTGTTTGAATGTTATGTAATGAACTGGATGTTATGCAGTATCAGGTTGCTGGTTACTTGCTGTGTAGTTTAATTCTAGTAGTCAAACTCAATCTCTTTTTCTCCCAGTTCCTGCTCTCGCTCTACCTTCGCTTTTCTCTCTCTTCAGTTTGAAGGAAGTTTATAGCTGAACCCTTTCTGTGGTTGTCATGGTAACGGGCAGGGAGTTGCTTTGAGGTACAGTAATACTGCAAAAAGGAGCAACTCTCTCTTTCTCTCTGTACAGTCTCTCTATATACTGTATATCTCTTATCTCTCTCCCTCTATCATCTCTATATCATCTGTCTCTACCCCCTCTATATCATCCTTCTTTACCCCCCCTCTATATCATCTGTCTCTACCCCCTCTATATCATCCTTCTTTACCCTCCCCCTCTATATCATCCTTCTCTACCCCCCTCTATATCATCCTTCTCTACCCCCCTCTATATCATCCTTCTTTACCCTCCCCCTCTATATCATCCTTCTCTACCCCCCTCTATATCATCCTTCTCTACCCCCCTCTATATCATCCTTCTTTACCCTCCCCCTCTATATCATCCTTCTCTACCCCCCTCTATATCATCCTCTTTACCCCCCCCCCCCTCTATATCATCCTTCTCTACTCCCCTCTATATCATCGTTCTTTACCCTCCCCCTCTATATCATCCTTCTCTATCCCCCCTCTATATCATCCTTCTCTATCCCCTCTATATCATCCTTCTTTACCCCCATCTACAGTGGGGAGAACAAGTATTTGATACACTGCCTATTTTGCAGGTTTTCCTACTTACAAAGCATGTAGAGGTCTGTAAATTTTATCATAGGTACACTTCAACTGTGAGAGGCGTAATCTAAAAAACTAAAACCCAGGAAATCACATTGTATGATTTTTTTTATAATTAATTTGCATTTTATTGCATGACATAAGTATTTGATCACCTAACAACCAGTAAGAATTCCATCTCTCACAGACCTGTTAGTTTCTCTTTAAGAAGCCCTCCTGTTCTCCACTCATGTATTAACTGCACCTGTTTGAACTTGTTACCTGTATAAAAGACACCTGTCCACACACACAATCAAACAGACTAACCTCTCCACAATGGCTAAGACCAGAGAGCTGTGTAAGGACATCAGGGCTAAAATTGTAGACCTGCACAAGGCTGGGATGGGCTACAGGACAATAGGCAAGCAGCTTGGTGGGGCATCAATGATCATGAGGTGAGGGATCAGCCCAGAACTACACGGCAGGACCTGGTCAATGACCTGAAGAGAGCTGGGACCACAGTCTCAAAGAAAACCATTAGTAACACACTAGGCCGTCATGGATTAAAATCCTCCAGCGCACGCAAGGTCCCCCTGCTCAAGCCAGCACATGTCCAGGCCCGTCTGAAGTTTGCCAATGACCATCTGGATGATCCAGAGGAGGAATAGGAGAAGGTCATGTGGTCTGTTGAGACAAAAATAGAACTGTTTGGTCTAAACTCCACTTGCCGTGTTTGGAGGAAGAAGAAGGATGAGTACAACCCCAAGAACACCATCCCAACCGTGAAGCATGGGGGTGGAAACATCTTTCTTTGGGGATGCTTTTCTGCAAAGGGGACAGGATGACTGCACCGTATTAAGGGGAGGATGGATGGGGCCATGTATCACCAGATCTTGGCCAACAACCTCCTTCCCTCAGTAAGAGCATTGAAGATGGGTCGTGGCTGGGTCTTCCAGCATGACAATGACCCGAAACACACAGCCAGGGCAACTAAGGAGTGGCTCCATAAGAAGCATCTCAAGGTCCTGGAGTCGCCTAGCCAGTCTCCAGACCTGAACCCAATAGAAAATCTTTGGAGGGAACTGAAAGTCTGTATTGCCCAGCAATAGCCCCGAAACCTGAAGGATCTGGAGAAGGTCTGTATGGAGGAGTGGGCCAAAATCCCTACTGCAGTGTGTGAAAACCTGGTCAAGAACTACAGGAAATGTATGAAACAAAGGTTTCTGTACCAAATATTAAGTTATGCTTTTCTGATGTATCAAATTCTTATGTCATGCAATAAAATGCAAATTAATTACTTAAAAATCATACAATGTGATTTTTGTTTTAGATTCCGTCACTCACAGTTGAAGTGTACCTATGATAAAAATGACAGACTTCTACATGCTTTGTAAGTGGGAAAACCTGCAAAATCGGCAGTGTATCAAATACTTGTTCTCCCCACTGTATATCATCCTTCTGTACCCCCCCCTCTGTATCATCCTTCTTTACCCCCCCTCTCTGTATCATCCTTTGCTACCCCCCATATCATCCTTCTCTACCCCTCCTCTCTATATCATCCTTCTCTACCCCCCATATCACCCTTCTCTACCTTCTCCCTCTATATCATCCTTCTCTACCCCCCATATAATCCTTCTCTACCTTCTCCCCCCAGATCATCCTTCTCTACCCCTCCTCTCTATATCATCCTTCTCTACCCCCCATATCACCCTTCTCTACCTTCTCCCTCTATATCATCCTTCCTATATCATCCTTCTCTACCTTCTCCCTCTATATCATCCTTCTCTACCTTCTCCCTCTATATCATCCTTCTCTACCCCCCATATCATCCTTCTCTACCTTCTCCCTCTATATCATCCTTCCTATATCATCCTTCTCTACCTCCCATATCATCCTTATCACCTCTCTTTTATCATCTCATTTCACCTGTATCTCAGTTTTTTTCTTCCTCTCAATTCAATTCAATTTAATGGGCTTTATTGACCTGCAAATTTCTTTTTACATTCTCGAAGCAAGTAGGGAAAGAATGAACAACAGCCATCTAAAAAAAAATATTATACAGAAGGCTTTGCAAAATCCCTGTCCAATTCACTCATATTACTGTATTAAACATAGTACTTTGACTTTTCATTCTGTTAAAAATTTTTTTTTTATATTTGTAAGAAAAATAACAAACTTTCTTGCATAAGTATTGAACACATGAATATTTTTTTTTTTCTGCAATAACAGATAATTAAGAATTTTGCTAAGTACATACCAGCTTTGCACAACATGTCACAGAGATGTTGACCCATTTTTTCAACAGATTTGTTCCAGGTTGTTGACATTGATTAAACTCACTTGTGCCACAAATGCTCAATGGATTGAGATCTGAACTTTATCTGGAACAATGAAGAACATTTACCTTTTTGGTATTGTTGCTTTGGCCTTGTACTTGGTGCCATTGTCCTGCTAAAAGGTACATTTCTGTTTTTTGTGGACTAAAGCGAGTTGTCTTTCAGAACCTCACAGTATTCTTTCCATCTATCAATATGCACAGTCCCTGCTGATGTGAAGCATACCCACAGCATGATGCTGCCACCACCATGCAGTGTAGGGATGATGTGTGTTGAGTCATTGAGTCATTGCTCTTAAACTCAAGAAAAACAGAAATGCTCATTTTAGGACCCAAAAAACAAAGAGCGTTGTTAGCAGATCTCACTGTGAATCTCGACGGCTGCATGGTCATATCCCAAAAAACTGTAAAAAACCTTGGCGTTACCCTTGACCCTGACCTCTCCTTTGAAGAACATATAAAATATGTCTCAAGAGTTGCTTATTTTCATCTTCGAAACATTGTAAAAATTAGAACATTTCTATAAAAAACGAATGCAGAAAAATGTATCCATGCTTTCGTTACTTCTAGACTAGATTACTGCAATGCTCTTCTCTCTGGTTATCCAGACAAATTAATAAATAAACTTCAATTAGTGCTGCACACGGCTGCTAGAATCCTAACTAGAACAAAAAAATGTAAACACATTACTCCTGTCCTAGCGTCCTTACACTGGCTGCCTGTTAGGGTTAGGGCTGATTTCAAGGTTTTACTCTTAACCTATAAATCAATACATGGACTTGCTCCTACTTACCTTTCTGAAATGATCCAGCCATACATACCTACACGTAACCTACAATCGCAAGATGCAAGCCTTTTAGTCTAAAATCAAATAGCCTCTGGATTTAGCCCAGAGAAATGTATTAATTATTCCAATTGGACTCTTAATATCTCACCCGGCACAGCCAGAAGAGGACTGGTCACCCCTCTGAGCCTGGGTCCTCTCTAGGTTTCTTCCTAAAATTCGGCCTTCTTAGGGAGTTTTTCCTAGCCCCTGAAATTCAACACTACTGTTGTTTGCTCCTTGGGGTTTAAGGCCGGGTGTCTCTGTAAAGCACTTTGTGACAACTGCTGTTGTAAAAAGGGCTTTATAAATACATTTGATTGATTGAATTTGATTGGTAGTTTTACGTTTGTGCCACACACATCTCCTTGTTTGAGTTTTGAGGGACTGCATTTTCTTGGCAGTGACTGCATTGTGTGATGCAGTTTCAACTTCCTGATTATTCATCCAACTATGCATACCAAAATATTCAAACAACTGGATTTTATTGTTATTATAATATGTGCCTTTTTCCTAATTTATTTGTATTACTTTATTTCTAACATCAGGTAAAATAATTGTGTCCATTTTAAGGAAATTTCTTTCATCTGTGTAAACTGAGCTTTTAAAGCACAAGGGTTAAATACTTATTCAAGAACAATTTTTTAGCAAATAATTCTCAGCATACAAATAATATCACCATAACAGAATTGAGTGTCAGTGTTTAAAAGCGAACTCTGGACAATGGATGTTGAGATATTTGTACTTTTGAACCGCATCTGCTGCAGTTCTAGTTCTTATCTCACTTCTTGCTCAGTCGGGAAGGAATGCACACTCTGGCCTTAACACTTGTTTGAACTCACAGATGTCTAAGTTGGCACCACACTAAAGCATGACGACGCAAGACAGGCAGATTTGATTACTAACCCCCCAAATCCAGACAGTGCTGGTCTGTAAACAGGATTAAACCTGGTCTCACAGTGACACTGCTGACTGTGAAGTAGTGATTTACTACAGGGTCATTCAGAGTCACCAGGAGTCTTATTTTGACCCATTCTAACCTGTACCCCAGAGGAAGAGAGGACTGGACCACCTTAGGCTACAACATTCAGAAATAACTCAACATTACACACACATCTCCCTATTTTTATTTAGTTTTTTCTTTCTTTTTCTCTCCCAATGTCAGTCTCGTCATTACCATCATCAAAACATCCAGCAGCCCGCTGACACTGATTCAGACTGAATCACAATTGTTGTGGGTTAGGGTTAGGGGGTATGTGTTGAGTTGATTTTGGATGGAATTAACTGGGTTTCCTGACTTTTCAGGACAGGGCATGTTAACCGCGGTGTCTTGACTCCTTTGTTTTTTAGAGACAGGGCATGTTAACCACTGTGTCTTCACTACATTTTCAAATTTGTAGAATTCTCATTCTGGCCACAAACCTGGCCTCTTCCTTCTTAACCCTGGCCTAACACTTAACCCTCAACTAACCCTCATTCCTAATTGCCATAGTACTTATCACTGATATGTGGTTTGCGGGCAGGCACACATTGGTCATTGTGGTTGCCATTGATGGTGGCTGAGGTTTTTCCTATGTAAAGGGCTGTGTGTACCTCCTTATGCTATACATGAATACAACTTATTATTTGGGGGCCAAGCAACAAAGTTGCTGGAACCCTTTTATGTTTGTATGTTTTATTATTATTATTATTAGGGGACCAAGTACTGTAGGTACGGGTACCCTATTGTTTTTGTTAGTTTTATTATTATTATTCTTTTTCTCCGGGCCCATTTTCAGAGGCCCGTAACTCGGCCATATGTGGCTTAGTTTGCATGAAACTTTGCATACTTGTTGCCATGAGAGGCCCGAAGGGCCTCAGCCATTACTATACCTATACACCCCATGGTGGCGCTGTAGCACTTAGTCAAATGTTGAAGGTTTGAGCATGCATATCTCATGAACCGAATGTCGTAGAGTCATGCAGCCGAGTTTCATACATGCCCCTTCTCATGCTGACTAAATAAGTCTCTGGGGTCTTTCAAATTCGCCCCTTGGGTTTTCACGTTAACGACATCTCCTCCGAGACCGCAGAACGGATTTGCATGCCGTTCGCTGAGATGGACCCTGGGACCTGTATCTTTAATTTAAATCTTTGGAATTTTGATATCTCAAACGATGTGCGCGTAATAGGCAAATTACTTTTACATGGGTGTGGCACTTTGTCAGGCTATATATCCTGTCAGGAATATCCGAGACTTACGCCCTTTCACATACTACAAAACATCAGGTCCATGGATGGACCTTTGCAGTATTGACCAAATAGACCTTAAGGGGGCGCTACAACAACACTGACAACTTTGAGCATTTATGAATTGTAAAATACACACTCTAAGGACATCTCTTCGGGGACCACTGAATGGATTTGCACTCCGTATGCTGAAAAGGACCCTGGGACCAGTATCTTCAATTTAATTATTTGGAATTTTGATATCTCAAAAGATTTGAAGGAACTCTTATTTTGAAGGAAGAGCTGATGTAATGAGTTTGTGAATCTGCTAGAATGTTGAGTTGGAGGTAGTGGTTCTATCAGCAGTTACGGAGGGATATTTGAGGGAGGAGCCATGGCAATGCCTGTGAGTCAATGCGGAATGGGTGGGGTGTCAGGAGCATGGCAGCATTCAGTCCTCGATATTATCTTTTTGTTTATATTGGACTATTATAAGGAACTCTTATTTTAGGAAGAGCAAATGTTAATTGTTTGTAAATCTCCTTGAACAGTACGTTGGTCTTGGCAGTTGAAATTGCTGCTGCCATAAGCTAGATTCCTGTGCAAACCATCTTAAGGTTTAGGCTATGGATGATACATGTCTGTGTAAATTCTAACCCTATTGAAATTATTATTCAAATAAGTCAATTTTATCATTTTATTTTCCCCTTGTAAAGAAGACCTTTATTTTAATATTCGTCAAATTTTTGGTAAAAAAAAACACTAATATTTGAGGGTATTAATATGTTTGACTAAAGCAGTCTGTGTTCAGTGAGGTTAGTTTCTTGTTAAATGTTACACAAATCATATATTATTGTACACACATGTTTTTAGCAGATCTTTTTTCTATTTTCCCTTGGTAAGACTTTTGCAGCCGGTCTGGTTTTGTGCCATGTGACTTCCTGTCAATTAATAATCAATGACCTTGTCACGTCCAATCCCATCGACAGCTTAAATTGTTCCTTAGGTCACACCTGCTCCCTTTTACAAGGTGGTAGTATTTCGGAAGATTATGAGCTTTCCAAGAGTACACAACCCTGTGTATTAAAATCATAAGTAGGCCTGTTGGATTTGTGGGTAAGTTTAAAATGAAGCTAGGTATTGTAATGGGGATATTAGCCTATTTGGTAACGTTTATAGATATAATAGGCTTAATTGTTGCAATATTTCCTGTCAAAAGTGATCTAATGTAGCCTGTACACTGGAAATGGAAACTGTTAAACAAGCTATTGGGAAGCCACATTTTTGAAAATGGTATCTTACGAAGGCGGACATTTCTCTAGGGACTTGTCCACTCCACATTTCGAAATTGCATTATTGTCCGCCTCTTCCAAATTAGGACGACGTGCTTCAGCACCTGCAGTAATTTCAGAGTGGCAGGCCAAGGCAACAAAACAATACTCAGAGCCAGAGGGTCTCAAACTCTGACATCTCGCCTCTTTGTTTCATAATCGTTTCTGGTACTGGTATGTGCAGCTAGACTTCTTTCCAACAGAAGCTGCTTGCATGTGAGTTTTCCTGAAGCGAAGCATTATATCGCATAGTAAGGTGAGTTTGATTGAGCTAGTTAGCAACCTAATTTCTCACAATGTTGTGGATAAGCAGGTAAAGCATACATTGCCCGCTCTCTCATTGATATAGCGAGCTAGTTCCTGTTTAAAACAAGGTTGATGGCAGACCAAATATCTTACTACTATTTTGTATGCGTTATTATAGCTAGTTAATTTACTAATTGAGCTACATGAAGTTCGCTAACTAGTTGATTAGTGCTGTGCTGGAGAGCTACGCTATAGACAGCTAAGAAAGCTGTTTTAAGACCGGCTATAGATCACTCATCTAGCATCATTAAAGATTAAATAATCTAAGAGATTGACGACCGATATTAGGAGAATTATCTACCAAATTCTTTAGTATTAAAACATTCTGTCACGCTGTAATGACGTTCTGCATGTTTCACTGTCATGGTAATTCAGCCTACATGACTTGGTGCACCAT
The DNA here is from genome assembly GCF_011004845.1 of Esox lucius. NCBI lineage: Eukaryota > Metazoa > Chordata > Actinopteri > Esociformes > Esocidae > Esox > Esox lucius. Next base: position 37,336,680 of record NC_047582.1, read on the forward strand.
GTCTCAGCAGGATATTCAGTTGTGTACAATTTTAGAATTCAGGAGCTTTACAAAAATGTTTCACCCTCACTTAAAAAAACAAAAGTTCCAATCCTGTATTTTACCAACTTAAATGTCAATGTTGCTAGGCTAGTTTTAAAATAATTTTAACACTATCTTTGCAATAGTGTTTTCCTTTTTCAGTGTGTACATTAGTTAGGTAAATTCTGAAAGCCAATAAGGGATGTTTTTATAACACCTCATATAACACCTTAAATAATTCTAAAATGCTTGTTTGGTATTAGAAAATACATTATATTAAACCGTCTGAAAACTATTTGATTTATTTAAATTAAACTTAACATTGTCTGTGTTATTGAGTTGTCACAGTATGTAATGTACTGGCATGTGTTAAGGTAGGTATTAGGTTACAAATAGCAGTAAGGAAATAAATGAAGCTGAGGACGTGAGGCTTCTATTTCTGAAATTAGACATTCTGATGTACTTATTCTTTTGTTTAGTTGTACATTTGCTCCTTCCACATCTTTCGTTCCTCAAAACGTTGATTGATTGGCTGGTTTCTACAGTGGGCTGTTTCTTTTTTGCACTTTTTGACCTAATATTGACCTCAACACATACCAGTCTACTGCAGACTGTGGCAACACATAAACAAAGACCATATAAAGCTTAATGTATCAAAGAAAATAGCTTTTAGCTGTTTGATATAATTGATGTTCTAGTACCAAATTAGCAATTTGGCATGATCACTCAAGGATAAGGTGTTGGAGTAATGGTTGTTGGAAATGAAGCCTGTGTAGATTTAATCAAATACTTAAATAGTAATGTTTTTACATCATTAATGTCCCGACTGTACTTTGATCAGTTGAATACCACGTTGGTGAATAAAAGTAAAAATGTCCTTTGAAAACACCAACATTTGTAAATTATTTCATACTTTTGGCCCGCCATGTATAACTTTTATTGTCCTGTTAGATTTCAGATCAATTCCATGGCTAAAATAAAGGTTTCCATAAAATTTATTTCAAATTGACTAACTATTTGTTTTATAGATGCCATGCGAACCTGCATTTATGCTGAGTGTTTTGTGCGTGTCTTTGGGTGTGGAGCCTGTTCTTGCGTGTGTTCAAGTGGCTCTATAGTTTGAGTGAAATTTGTATTTAAGTTCTGTTTTATTCCCAATTGAGCCAAATGTTGTGTCCTAGGGCAAGGCACTCCCCCCTAATTTATTCCAGGATAATGTACCTGTACTTATTGTAAGTTGCTTTGGATAAGAGCGTCTACTAAATGACTAAAATGTATGCTTGTGCATATTTTTTATATTAATGCATTTGATTTGTGTGTGAACACTGTTTTTATTTACAATGTTCAAAGTGGAGTAAAACAAAAATGGAAATTGATTCCTTTATAAGAAACTTGCCAAATTAACAATATAAATGATTTGACATAACTACTAAATTCTGGTAATGGTGTGATTGTTATCAATGTACAGAAGTAACGTCTCTAATTTATTACCTACATTATTGAGCTTGGTTAGTTTTAATATTATTTTTAACCTAACCTTTCAAATGGTAATTTCCATTTTCAATGTGTAGCTTAGAAAAATTAAGCTTTTCACTATATAAGATTTCTGTGAGTGTGACGTTCATCTACAATATTTTATTACACTGATGCTGAGAATGTTTTGTTGTAATTATGTAAGCTATTCCACAAAGTCAATTGACAATGTGTCATTAGGGTTTCAACAGTATGTCAAAATCATATTATGTTTGTTCCAGTTCACTATTATTCTTTTGGCAAAAAAATGAGTTAAAATGGTGTAGAGGTACCCAAATTAATATAGTAAAGCATCAAGAAACGCAACCTCTGGTGCAGTGGACATGCCAATCAGGTGGCACAAGCCTGTGAAGTTGGACTTTTTGAAAGTTCACCACACCCATCCCTTGTGACTTGCACTTGGAAATCAGTCCGTAGGTGTATCTCCTCACTATGAAAATTTTTGCCACTGAGACCCAAAAATCGCCATCATGGATTTTCAGCCATCTCAGTTATTTTGAAAAACACTGAAAACACTACTCATATGGCAGCAAATGACCAGATTGTTGGCCATCATGGTACCCATACTCCTCATGGTGGCGCTGTAGCACACAGTCGAAAATGGAAAAATTGAAGCTCAGATCTCATGAACCGAATGTCGTAGAGACATGCAATCAAGTTCCAGATATACCCCTTCTGATGCTGACCAAAAAAGTATTGGGGTCTTTCAAATTCACCCGTTGGATTTTCCTTCATTTTGAATTTGGTGAAAAACACGTTAACGACATCTCCTCTGAGAACGCTGAACGGATTTGCATGCTGTTTGGTGTGAAAGACCTTTGAACCAATATCTTTAAAAGTTATATAAGGAAAGTTGATATCTCAAATAGTACGGCCAAAATCAACGAATGAAATTGAACTGGGCGGGTCTATGACTTTGGACGTCCATTAATCCCAAATGGAACATCAAACAGCTATGAAATGAAACATACTAGTACATGTGTCTCTCAAGAATGGACAGAAAAAGTCCCATACAGAAATACCTCTTGGGGGCGCTATAAATCGTTTCTCACGATTAAACGACATCTCCTCCTCATTTATTTGCGAGAATCATTGTTTTACGTGACCCTTTTATGCTGTTATTGTTTTCCAAAGAAAGGAACCAGCCATGGAGTGATTGGAGTCATTGATTTCGTTATAAGTAGGATGTATAGATATTAGCTAGCCATCTATAATCTTTGTACAACAGTACACTTTAGTTCCGTTGCAAACGTTTTGTTGCACACTTTATCTCAGCAAAATTGTAATGGCTGGGGTAAAATTTACATTTGGAAAGGATAGAGCGTAACACCTGTGGTGTAGTGGGAAGGTCCCTCTTCTTCAATATTTTGACCCTGGTTCGATTCTCCTCTGAGCTGTTCCAAATGTTGTGTTTCAGAATATATCCCCTCTTTAATATCATGATTCTCATATGTTTAGGAGAAGAATTGTTTTACGTGACCCTTATATACTGTTATTGTTTTCCAAAGACACAAATCAGCCATTGTTTTTGTTATAAGTAAGATGTATAGCTATTAGCTATATAGTATTTGTGCAAGACTACTCTTTAGTTCCGTTAATAAATGTTATTTGGTGCACGTTATTTCAGCAACATTTTTATGGCTGAGGTAAAAGTTGCATTCTGCTGTTTAAATAGGGTAATGATTAAAGACAGTCTGCCACATAGAAAACCAAGGATTGAAACCTGCCAGCGACAACAATATTCATCCCTCCTAATCGGCTGAACTAGGATTGTCTGGTTCCTTTTCTGGTTTCAAGGTCTTTTTGTTTTGTTTTGATTTCCTCTCCTTCGATTGGACATGCTGACTACTAGCGTCATTGGGCATTTTTAAATAGCAAAACATTTCTCTAGTGAGAGCATACAGTGAGATGCTTCCTGTCCCCCTGCTTGGCCCCCTGAAACGCTGCTCGCAGCTTTAATTATTATTATCTTTCTTTATCCTCTTCCTCCTCATCTCATATCTCTCCTAACATCATTTACACCCTAGCATAATTTACACCCTAGCATCATTTACACCCAAGCATCATTTTATACTTTGTGAACTTGTTGCTGTGCTGCCCTGTGGTCTTGATACATTTAATTTAAATTAAATGAACTAAAATCAAAATATGACTTCTTGAATGATATGGTGATTCCCACTAAAGCCAACTTTGAATAGTTTTTGTGCCAGACTTATATGTGTTGTAGTGTGGGGAGGACGTTAAAAATAATTTGGTCCTGATATTGATTTTGTTCAGGAATTGGATTCGGTTAGGGGCTTGAAATGTGGACTATGGAATTTCTATGTCATTTTTAGTGTAGTACAAGTGTGTGTGTGTGTACTAACCAGTAGTCCTTACAGGTATAGTAACCCAAGTCAAACCAGGTGGAGGGTGTGTATATACACTGATCAGTCACAACATTATGACCACCTGCCTAATATAGTGTAGGTCCCCCTTTTCTGTGAAAACACCCCAGACCCATTGAGGCATGGAGTTCACTAGACCTCTGAAGGTGTGCAGTGGTATCTGGCACCAAAACATTAGCAGCAGATCCTTTAAGTCCTGTAAGTTACGAGGTGGGGCCTCCATGGATTGGACTTGTTTGTCCAGCACATCCCGCAGATGCTTGATTGGATTCAGATCTAGGGAATTTGGTGGCCAAGTCAACACCTTGTGTTCCTCAAACCAATTTTGCTTTGTGACAGGGTGCTTTATCTTGCTGAAAAAGGGGCCAATGCCATCAGGGAATACCGTTGCCATGAAAGGGTACACATGGTCTTCAACAATGCTCAGGTAGGTTGTACATGTCAAAGTAACATCCACAAGAATGGCAGGACCCAGGATTTCCCAGCAGAAAATTGCTCAAAGCATCACACTGCCTCCGCAGGCTTGCCTTCTTCCCATAGTGCATCCTGGTGCCATGTGGTCTCCAGGGAAGCCACGCACACGGACACAGCCATCCATGTGATTATGATGCTCACGTACACATTGTAGGAACTTTTGGTAGTGGACAGGGGTCAGCATGGGCACCCTGACTGGTCTGTGGCTACGCAGCCCCATACACAACAAACTGCAATGCACTGTGTTCTGACATAATTTTATCAGTACCAGAATTAACTTTTTCAGCAGTTTGAGCTACAGTAGGCCGTCTGTTGGATCGGACCACACGGGGCGCCCATGACCCTGTCACTGTTTCACCACTTTTCCTTCCTTGGTCCACTTTTGATAGGTACTGACCACTGGAGACTGGGAAAACCCCACAAGGGCTGCAATTTTGGAGATGCTCTTACCAAGTCATCTAGCCATCACAATTTGCCCATTGTCAAAGTCGCTCAGGTCCTTACGCTTGCCCATTTTTCCTGCTTCTAACACATTTACTTTGAGGATAGAATGTTCACTTGCTGCCTAATATATCTCACCCACTGACAGGTACCATGATAACGAGATTGTCAGTGTTATTCACTTCACCTGTCACCGGTCATAATGTTATGGCTAATTGGTGTGTGTGTACTAACCAGTAGTCCTTACAGTTATAGTAACCCAAGTCAAAGCAGTTGGAGTGTGTGTGTATATATGTTTGTATATTAGCCAGAAGTCCATACCGGCATAGTAACCAAAGTCAAAGCAGGTGGTGAGGACATTTTGCTATTTTATAGCAATACGATTTTCTGTGGAAACACATTTTGGTCCCCAAGCAGCAAGCAGACAGAGTGAAGAAATATGAGCAGTAGGAATATAATGCGTACATTATATTACAATAATTTACAGTTAGTGTATATAAAACCACAAATTATTGTAAAACAAGTTTGTGACTGTGTGTGTGTGTGTGTGTGTGTGTGTGTGTGTGGTGGGGGGGTTATCTGGCCTCTGCAGCTCCTCTGACTCTTCCTGCCAAACATCCGTCTCCACGGGAACACTGGCAGGATACAGGAAGTGTGAGCTAACAGGACGTTTGCAGAACTGGAGAAGAGAAAGAATGGAGGATTGTAAGAGCACTGGAGAAGAGAAGGGTTTTGGGGTTAGGGATGTGGTTTTATAGCAGGGTTTAGTGTTAGGGCTTATGGTTAGGTTTGAATGATTAGGTCTAGGGTTGTGTTTTGGTTTTAGGATTAGAGTTAAGGGTTTTGTTTAGCATTGTTTTAAGAGTTAGGTGTTTAGTTTTGGGGTTATAATTTAGGTTTAGGTGTTTAGGGTTAGAGCTAATGGTTCTGTGTAAAGCTTATTGCTAGTTATCAATGGTTGTTTGAGCAATTATTTGGAGTCAGTAAAATTGCTGTTGTTGTAGTCAATAATGACTGACCTATCCTTGAGAACCAAGTGTCTGAACCATGCTGTTGGCCGGATGTGTGAGTCTGGAGGCCCGTCCTATTGGTGGTTGAGGAGGAAATGAGGGGGAGTCTGTTTCCTTCCCACTCCTCCCTCATCCGGCTTCCCTTCAGAAAGACAAGAGAGTCCAAGACACCTAACAGCTCTTCACACAGTCAGTGCCAAGCAGTGCAGACCTGCTCAGGACAACTACAGACCAATATAGAACAATATATGACTACTACTGACCAATATAGAAAACTACAGGCCACTATTAAAGACTTCTGCAGAATATTACAGAACACTACGGACTATTAAAGAATTGTGCAGACTACTACAGAAAACTAGAGACTACTATTGAATACTACAAACTACTACAGATTACTAAATGCCATCACTATAGACCATTATATTCAACAGATATCTACAAATCTCTACTACTGACCACTACATACTACTTCACACCACAACAGACTACTACAGAATACTACAGGACCACTTCAGGACTACTATAGACCACTACAGTACTACTACAGAATAACACAGACCACTACAGGACTACTACAGACCTCTACAGGAGTACTGCAGGACCACTAAAGACCTCTACAGGAGTATTGCGGGACTACTATAGACCACTACCAGACTACTACAGAATACTACAGACCACTAAAGGACTACTACAGAATACTACAGACCACTAAAGGACTACTACAGAATACTACAGACCACTAAAGGACTACTACAGAATACTACAGACCACTATAGGACTACTACAGAATACTACAGACCACTAAAGGACTACTACAGAATATTACAGACCACTATAGGACTACGACAGAATACTACAGACCACTAAAGGATTACTACAGAATACTACAGACCACTATAGGACTACTACAGAATATTACAGAACACTACAGGACTACTACAGACCACTAAAGGACTACTACAGAATTCTACAGACCACTATAGGACTACTACAGAATACTAGAGACCACTATAGGACTACTACAGACCACTACAGGACTACTACAGAATAGTACAGACCACTACAGGACTACTACAGAATACTACAGACCACTACAAGACTACTACAGAACACTTCAGAATACTGTAGACCACTACATACTACTTCACACCACTAAGGACTACTACATAATACTACAAACCATTACAGGTATACTGCAGGACTACTACAGATCCATAAATTCTACTTCAGACAACTATAGGAATACTACAGACCACTACAGGACTGCTACAGACCACTAAAGGAACACTTAAGAAAAATATAAACCAGAACAGACCAGTTTGGTGACCAGGATTATTTTGATGGGAGTCTTAGACCAGAGGTGAATATGATTTAATATTTCTGAATGATTCTCTAACCATCTGGTCCCTAGCCCTAATCCAACCTAACATCAACCCCAGCCCCACTTAAGCCCGACCTAACCTGAACCAAGCCGATCCAGAACCTATCCCTTAACCCCAACTTCAGATTTACCTAACCACAGCTCTACTTAACTGTAGGCCTACCTAACCCCAACACTCCTCAACTCCTAACCCGATCAAACTCCAGCCCTACCGAACGATAACCCATCCCTACTTGTAACCTGAAACTGCTAAATACAAAGTTGGCATTGAGCATGTGGGATGTTTTTATTATTATTATTAAGTATTGCTTTATTTGTTCTTTAGGGGTGATGGCCAGTGATGATTGTTTCGATTCATTCTTTATTTAGGGGAAAGGGCAGTGAGAAGTGTTTTGATTGGTTCTTTAGGGAAGAGGGCAGTGCTAAGAGCATTCTGGTGAGTGTGGCGTAACTATGGTAACAGACAGAATGTAGATGAGGAGCTCATTCTAAAAGCGCCTACACGCCCACACACTAGCAGTATTACTAAAACTCTCTCACACACAGTTTCTGTACACCGCAGATTTCTGTGCAAAAGGTTGAAGGATTCCCTGAAATTCCCATCTTCCAGTTTCCATAACAACCACTCACAACTTCAAATCGTGTCCTCTGACATACAGTAAGTCTCTCTCCCTCTCTCATACTTCCTCTCCATCTAGCACTCCCTCCCTCTCACTATCAATCTATCTCACTTTCACTCCCTCTCACTATCAATCTCTCTCATCAATCATCTCGCAACCTCTCTGTCTGTCTTTATTACTCCCAATATTGCGCTCTCTTTCACAATTAATTCCTTTCAATGTGAAGGTTTATTGTCATGTGTAACATTAAGAAAAGTGAGAAACAAAATCAATAAACAATCAGAAAATATCCATTTTCAAAAAGATAATGACATTTTCAACTTATTTAGCAGATTTAGAGTTAGTGTATACATTATTTTTTATAAAGTCACACAGTGAAAGAGAAAATGAATTGTGGAGTGGGGCAGTTTACCTTGCTTCTGTTAAGGTTAGGGTAGTTTTAGGTTATTTCTGTAGGATTAGGTTTAGGGTATTTGTGTAGGGTTTTGGTTAGGGTATTTCTGTAGGATTAGGGTTAGGGTATTTCTGGAGGTTTAGGTTATTTCTTTAGGGTTAGGTTATTTCTGTAGGCAAGCACAATTATTTTATAGTGATCTTTAATAGGAAACCAGTGAGCGGAGGAGCAAGGAGACCTGGGATAACTGAAGAAGTTGAACACCAGATGGCATCATTCTGAGGTTTGGGGTTTGGTGGCATTAGCACAAAGACTTACCAACAAGGAATTGATGTGGTCCAGACATGAGTGCCTGGACTAGTACCAGTGCTGTTTGCTGAGTGAGGTCATACTGTACAAATGTGGTAGAGAATGAACCTGTAGGAATGAGTCACCAATTTGAGATTGGCAGAGAATGATAGGGTGTTGTCCATGAGTTTCTCCAAGGTTCTTCGCTCTTTGTAAATAGACTCTCTTTGCAGACTGTGGTTGTCCTGAAGCCTGACTGGTTAAGAGTGAGGAGATCACTCTGAGATTAAAGGAGATTTAGTCAAAATAAGCACACTCTAGGGTTTAGGAAAGGTAAGATGGAAAGGGACACTAGTCAGGTCTGATGGAAATGTTGCTGGTGTATACCACAGCAAAGCCTAACCCACCTGGTGTTCAACCTTCCCAAGTTCTCCCACGCTCATCTGTTGACTCTAGTGGCTTCCAGTTGATACTCAAATCCACTACAAAACCATGTTTCTTGCTGATTGAACAGTGAGAGGAACTTCCCCTTCTTACTTTCATGTAATGCTCTAACTAATCTGCCCTACTTGAGCCCTTCTCTTCCCCATCCGAATCTTTTGGCCTTCATACATCTACAGAAGGGCAGCATCCTTTGAAGTTAGGACAACAAATTTAAAGGGCTTTATTGGCATGGGAAACAAATGGAAAATGTGTTTGAGAAATAAATCATTTAAAAATATCCTGTTAAGAATCTTTTTTTCAGTTCATATAGGGTTATATGAACTGAATGAAAAGTGGCTTTAGCCTTTCTATTAACCAAAATAAGTTTTGACATTTCTAACATATATTGCGATTTTTTTGTAAACAAAGTGGATATAAAATGTAACATTAATCACTCATTAGAATTTGTATGACTTAACATGTTTTATAGAATATGTAAAAAGATTGGAATGGGCTTGAAATGTTCTCTCTAAGCCCATAGGATTTCCATTGTATAAAAAATATTAAGTGACTTGATTTGCAATGTTTTAACAGTGTCCAAATAATATAAATAGGTATGACAAGGGAGAATACAGAGACATTTTTTCCCAATGCTTTTTGAGCTGTTCTCATGGCAAAGCATCGTAAAATCTTGCTGCTGTGCATTTTGCTTAACAGATACATTAGCTTATTTAAGCATGATTTGATCATTATGGCTCTGTGTGATCTGAGAGAAATATGTTTCTCTATTGTGATCATTCATTTGGCAGTTTTGGAATGCACCCCTGTTTCCACATCTCTTTATCTCGCTATCTCTGTATCTCTTTGTGTGTCTCTCTTTGTCTTTTTCCTTCTGTCTCTTTGTAATGCTATGGGTACTATAAGATACTACGCACTTCTAATTTTGTTGAGCTCTACAAATCAGACTGGTATCCTCTCTGCCTTTCCTTTCCAAAACACTTGAGCATGCTGTCCAATAAAAAGAAATCCTGTTATTGTTCTTTCAGGATGATCTTCTGGACACTAACCATTCAGGCCACATTTTGTGTGTGTTTGTTTAGGGCTTGATATGGTTTGTGGTTTATGAGAGATGTGATCTCACAAAAAGATAAGACAGACAAAAGATGGGAGTGGAGGAGAAAGGAAATAGAGAGCAGAAGAGAGAAGGTGTGAGGGTAAAAGAATAGAGGGAGCGAGGTTAAAAGGGTAGAGGGAACGAGGTTAAAAGGATAGAGGGAGCAAGGTTGAAAGGATAGAGGGAGCGAGGTTAAAAGGATCGAGGGAGCGAGGTTAAAAGGATAGAGGGAGCGAGGTTAAAAGGATAGAGGGAGCGAGGTTAAAAGGGTAGAGGGAGCGAGGTTAAAAGGATAGAGGGAGTGAGGTTAAAAGGATAGAAGGAGCGAAGTTAAAAGGGTAGAGGGAGCGAGGTTAAAAGGATAGAGGGAGCGAGGTTAAAAGGATAGAGGGAGCGAGGTTAAAAGGATAGAGGGAGCGAGGTTAAAAGGAAGGGTGGGAGAAGTGGGAGGTAAAGGAAGCATCATTCCGTAAAATGAACCACCAGAAACATTACAGGGTTACAGAACACAACCACCAATAAGTCTGTGTGTGTGTCTGTGTGTGTGTCTGTTGGAGTGTCTGTGTGTGTGTCTGTTGGTGTGTCTGTGTGTGTGTGTGTCTGTTGGTGTGTCTGTGTGTCTGTGTGTGTCTGTGTGGGTGTGTTGGTGTGTCTGTGTGTGTCTGTGTGGGTGTGTCTCTGTGTGTGTGTTGGTCTGTCTTTGTGTCTGTTGGTGTGTCTCTGTGTGTCTGTTGGTGTGTCTCTGTGTGTGTGTTGGTGTGTCTTTGTTGGTCTGTCTTTGTGTCTATTGGTGTGTCTGTGTGTCTGTTTGTGTATCTGTGTATGTGTTGGTGTGTTTTTGTGTGTCTGTTGGTGTGTTTTTGTGTGTCTGTTGGTGTGTCTGTGTGTGTCTGTGTGTTGGTGTGTCTCTGTGTGTCTGTTGGTGTGTCTCTGTGTGTCTGTGTATGTGTGTGTAGTGTTGTGAGGGGACAGTGAGTGACCTCATGCCTCTCTGTGTGTGTGTCTGTTGGTGTGTCTGTGTGTGTGTGTGCTGTGGAGAACAAAGAGGCCTGACACAGAGCTGCTGGGAAGTCTTTGGGCGTTTATTGTAAATCTCACCACAAATTAAAGGGAGGGAAGCCACACAATGACCAGTCAGTGAGCAGCTGGAGCATCAGACCCATCTTCTGGCCAGTCTGCGTTGCCTTCACTCTCATACAGAGCACAACCCACAGTCAGCATCTCCATACCTGTCTGAGAGTTTCCTTTTATCCTGGCCCTGACCAGCTCTGATGGACTCCAGGTGTGGCTTGTCAGGGCTTCTGGTTTTGGCCTGCGTTTAGCAGCCCCACTGCTCTCCTCTGAGGGGTGCTACGGGTACCATGGCATGACCCTGAACATCCACTACATCCCCTCCACAGTGCATAGGGCTGTGAGTGGACAATGAGTGACCGCATGCCTCTGTGTGTGTGTGTTGGTGTGTGTGTAGGGCTGTGAGTGGACAATGAGTGACCCCATGCCTCTGTGTGTGTGTGTGTGTGTGTTGGTGTGTGCGTGTGTGTGTGCATAGGGCTGTGAGTGGACAATGAGTGACCCCATGCCTCTGTGTGTGTGTGTGTGTGTTGGTGTGTGCGTGTGTGTGTGCATAGGGCTGTGAGTGGACAATGAGTGACCCCATGCCTCTGTGTGTGTGTGTGTGTGTTGGTGTGTGCGTGTGTGTGTGCATAGGGCTGTGAGTGGACAACGAGTGACCCCATGCCTCTGTGTGTGTGTGTTGGTGTGTGTGTTGGTGTGTGCGTGTGTGTGTGTGTAGGGCTGTGAGTGGACAATGAGTGACCCCATGCCTCTGTGTGTGTGTGTTGGTGTGTGTGTTGGTGTGTGCGTGTGTGTGTGTGTAGGGCTGTGAGTGGACAATGAGTGACCCCATGCCTCTGTGTGTGTGTGTTGGTGTGTGTGTAGGACTTTGAGTGGACAATGAGTGACCCCATGCCTCTGTGTGTGCGTGGGTGTGTGTGTTGGTGTGTGCGTGTGTGTAGGACTTTGAGTGGACAGTGAGTGAACCCATGCCTCTGAGTCCGGCTGCCGACGCCAAGCATGACCTCCCTGATCGTCCTCGGCAACACGCCGCTACTAACGGCAACCAGCCAGGTCCCCCCTTCGCCAGGGATGAGGGTAGGACTTCCTCCCCTGATCCTCCGGATGACGGCCCCGGAAACAGCATTGTCATCCGTATTGGCATCCCTGACCTACAGCAGACGGTACACACACACACACACACAGACACACAAACAGACACACATACACATACACACACAGACAAACAGACACACACACACAAAATCACATGCACAAAGACACACACAGACACACACACACACAGACACACAAACACATACAGACAGACACACAAACAGACCCACACACATAGACACATAAACACACACACACACAAACAGGCACACACACCTACACAAACACACACAGACACAAACAGACACACACACATATACAGATACACACAGATGCACACACACACAAACACAGATACAAACACACAGACACACACGCACACACATGCACACAGACATACACAGACACACAAACACTAATGCACAGACCCACACAAATGCATACACATGTACACACATACACTCATGCACATACACACACACAGATACATACACAAATGCGCGTACACACACTCATGCACACACATAAATGCATACACACATCCATCCATACAAAAAATATACAAACACAAACGCCCATAAACACTAATGCACACACGCACACACTATTATGCAAAATGCTAGATTTTGTCTGAACCACCAATACAATTTTATATTCAACACATTAGATTTTGTCTGGGTTAGGGTTAGGGATACTCAAGAGTAGAAAGAGCACGAGGTTGCCCATGACTACAGCTGCCTCATCCTTATGTTGGACTGTGAGCCAAAGGCCACGTGCTGTCAGCCTGTGAACACAGACTGCAAAAGTCTGTTTGCATTCACATCCAAGGTTTATGTAAGGACAACATGAAGGACTAATAATGTCAGCAAAGACTCCATGTAGTGGTCACATGACCAACTTAGTTCTTAAACAAAGGCCTGCTCCATGTCACATGACCAGCCCTGTTCTAAAACCAGCACCTCCCCCAGAACAACAGCATCAGGTGTATTTGTGAAACCAGAGGACACATCATAATCAACATCAAACAAACTTCCTCAGACACAGTTTTTATGGATGTTTGCTGCTGGTGACAGGAAAGCATTTTCTAAATGAGGAAAACGGAGAAACAAGGTATGGAGAGAATAATGAGTATGAAATTGAGAAATGGTCTGTCTATAAATTAACAGGAATGTGCAAGTCTGTTTGTAAACAGGAATGTGTAGGACATTTATTAACAGGAATGTGTAGGACATTTATAAACAGGAATGTGCTGGGTGTTTATAAACAGGAATGTGCATGTTTTTATATAAACAGGAATGTGCATGTCTTTATATAAACAGGAATGTGCAGGATGTTTATAAACAGGAATGTGCAGGATGTTTATAAACAGGAATGTGCAGTTTGTGTATAAACAGGAATGTGCAGGACCGTTTATAAACAGGAATATATAGGTCTGTAAATAAACAGGAATGTGCAGGTCCTGTCTGAACTGGAGTATTTCACAATCTCACCAATAGTTTGCATGTAGCTAAATAAAAAAATTTGAAATCAATTTCTTGGATGTGAAATACAATTTTATTACAAAATGAATTAATTAAAAATGCAGAGGTTGAAAGAATTGTCTGTAGCTCTCCAAGACAATGAGAATGTATTTGTAAAACATATATATTTTTGTAAATGTTATTATATTAAATTGTATTATTTGGTGGAAAAGCACTGCAGTGTTTTCCAACTAATCTACCATCCAGTCCTGTTGTTCAGGTCATTGAGTTCTGGTCAGGCTGACCAGATTGCTAAAGCCTGTGTCAGTAAGGTTCAGTTTTCCATTGGATGTAAACTACAGACGGGTTAGAGTTAGAGTGTTGTAGAGAGAACATGTGAAGTGATACCAGTCTGAATGGATTCCAGGGTGAAGTGATACCAGTTTGAAGGGGTACCAGTCTACAGAATGGTTTATAGAGCACAACAGCACTGGATATCCTGCACAAGGGTTAAGGTTAGAGCTACTCATTGGACCATGGAGCAGGCCTTTGCTGACCATCTGGCTTGGTACCTGCTCCTCATGTTACTCCTCTGTGGTCTCTGTAATCAGTGAAAGCTTGTAATAATGACTATTTAACGTTCACAGGCTGACAGTATGGGATGTTCAAATTCCTGGCATACATAGGGGCAAGCAGTTGGCAAGCTACTGCTCTCTGACAGAGAGTTTATGGGCAGCTTTGCTCTTTAGAGAATTATTGCAATTTGTGTGTGTGTGTGTGTGTGTGTGTGTGTGTGTGTGTGTGTGTGTGTGTAGAAGTGTTTACGGTTAGATCCCGAGGCAGCCGTGTGGAGCAGTAAGCAGCGTGTCTTGGTGACTCTGACCCAGAGTCTGACTGATGTTCTGAACTACGGCCTCTTCCAACCGGCTTTCAACGGACGAGCTGGAAAGTTCCTAGATGAAGAACGACTGCTTAAAGACTACCCTCTCCCCCCCATAACACCTATTCCCTACCTAGAGGTACCCTACACCACCCTCAACCCCCCATAACACCTATTCCCTACCTAGAGGTACCCTACACCACCCTCAACCCCCCATAACACCTATTCCCTACCTAGAGGTACCCTACACCACCCTCTCCCCCCCATAACACCTATTCCCTACCTAGAGGTACCCTACACCACCCTCAACCCCCCATAACACCTATTCCCTACCTAGAGGTACCCTACACCACCCTCCCCCCCCATAACACCTATTCCCTACCTAGAGGTACCCTACACCACCCTCCCCCCCCATAACACCTATTCCCTACCTAGAGGTACCCTACACCACCCTCTCCCCCCCATAACACCTATTCCCTACCTAGAGGTACCCTACACCACCCTCTCCCCCCCATAACACCTATTCCCTACCTAGAGGCACCCTACACCACCCTCTCCCCCCCATAACACCTATTCCCTACCTAGAGGTACCCTACACCACCCTCCCCCCCCATAACACCTATTCCCTACCTAGAGGTACCCTACACCACCCTCTCCCCCCCATAACACCTATTCCCTACCTAGAGGCACCCTACACCACCCTCTCCCCCCATAACACCTATTCCCTACCTAGAGGTACCCTACACCACCCTCTCCCCCCCATAACACCTATTCCCTACCTAGAGGTACCCTACACCACCATGGATTCAGAAATGTTTCCACATTTTGTTACAGAGCAGCCTTATACTAAATGGATTAAGTTTTCCTCATCAATCTAGACACAATAACATTAATAGAGCAAAAACAAGGTTTTAGAAAAGTTTGCAAGGTAAACACCCCCAGAAATGTCACATTTGGATGAGTATTCAGACCATTTTAAAATGACACTTGAAAAAGAAGCTCAGGTGCATTCTGTTTCCATTGATAATTCATGATTGAAATCCACCTGTGATAAATGTAATTTATCACAGATGGATTCTGAAGGGATACCAGTGTGAAGGGATACCAGTGTGAAGGGATACCAGTGTGGAAGGATACCGGTCTGAAGGGTTCCCAGTCTAAATGGATCCCTGTCTGAAGGGATACCAGTGTGAAAGGATACCAGTCTAAAGGGATACCAGTGTGAAGTCATTCCAGTGTGGAAGGATACCGGTCTGAAGGGTTCCCAGTCTAAATGGATCCCTGTCTGAAGGGATACCAGTGTGAAGGGATACCAGTGTGAAGGGATACCAGTGTGGAAGGATACCAGGCTGAAGGGATACCAGGCATTTCAAAACCTTCTCTCTAAAAATCTATAAATGTTCATACTATCAAATTATCAGAATACAATACATGCTTGCTAAGGTTAGTGTTAGGTTTAGAATAGGTTAATAAAATTAGTTTATTATATTAATAATAATATCACGTCTCTCATTAATTTCCATTCTTAATAATATTTTATATTAGTGTACTGCTGCTTTCATTGAAAACTCACAAATAACTTTGATATCCATTCACCATGACCCATCATGTCTCATTACACAACAATCTGATAAATACAAACACATGCATGTTTTATTACTTCGACATACTTAATTTGTGTAAAAGTCTACAAATGTTGAATTACCAAGAATCCTCTGAAAAACGGACCACAAAGCATGTTACTGGGAGTAAAATGAATTTAACAAATCATATTGCATCCTTTTTATAAGCACGTGTTGATTGTTTTTATTTTTGGGTAAATTTTACTACAACAATGATTTTTGCCGGACCGTGTAAGCGGAGCTAGCTAAGAAGAGCGAATGTCTCTTACGGAGTGAGTGAGTGACTGACTGGGTGCCCCTTGTTAAATAGCGTAGTGGTTAGAGAAGCAGACTTGTGAACTATAGGTCCCATGTTCGTATCTCCTCGCAGGCTAAGCAAAGTACGCATTGTGAATTATTCTGTATTGATGAAAACTTTGCTGGCTGAAACTGTATGCGGTTATATTGCGACTGTTTCTGGCATGAAATAGTTAATCTTCAGTCTCGCTAGCAATTGCTCAATTCTTATGATTATTCCTAGAAAGTTAGTAGATACTAGTAAGCCTATTACTGGCTAATAAGCTGATAAAACCCCCAAGGGCAAAAGCAATACAGTTCATAGACGCTATTTGTGGTGGAGGAAAACTTAATAAGAAACGTTAGTCAGTTTAACACAATCCTCAATGGAGTCTAGCGACTGCTGAAACGTGTAATGTCGTGGCATAGTGCTTAAAGATAAAGTTCAATCTATTGAGAGCAACAACATTTATTAATTATTTCTGGTAGATTCCATGATTCTCTTTTCTTTTCACTTGATGAAAAAGTTAGTTATCATCGCCTTTATTGATAGTTATTGTATAAATGTAATTCATGAATGAAAGAAAAATCTATGTTGTTATGCCATGAAAGAAAAAAATACGTTCTTATGCCATGAAATGAAATAGCTTTGGCAGACTTGCTAGTAATTGCTCAATTCTTATGACTATTCCAGTAAGTTAGTAGATACTGGTAAAGCTTATTACTGGCTAATACATTGTTAAAACGGCCAGTTGCAAACACATTAGATAGCCGCTATTTGTTGGGGAGGTAAACTCAGTATGAAACGTTAGTCAGTTTAACTGTATCAATGTCATTCATGAATGGCCAATTAACTATTAAAATGGCCTGTGGCAAAAGAGGATTTGTTCAGGATAGAGACAAGAGGCTATACTGACACTCAGCAAGCGTACAGCTCCGTGGTGTCATGGTTAACGACACAGCCTTTGACGTGGGCGACCTGGGTTTGAAACTTGAGGTAGGAAAATGTTCTATTGTGGGCTGGCTTGTTTTTTTCAGTGTAGAGGTACCCAAATCCGATCACCCCATTTACCTGAGGTACCCAAACCCGGTCACCCCATTTACCTGAGGTACCCCTAACCCCATCACCCCATTTAACTGAGGTACCCCTAATCCATACCATACCATCTTCTTCCGCTTATCCGGGGCCGGGTCGCGGGGACAGCAGTCTAAGCAGGGATGCCCAGACTTCCCTCTCCCCAGACACTTCCTCTAGCTCTTCTGGGGGGACACCGAGGCGTTCCCAGGCCAGCCGGGAGACATAGTCCCTCCAGCGTGTCCTAGGTCTTCCCCGGGGTCTCCTCCCGGTGGGACGGGACCGGAACACCTTCCCAGGAAGGCGTTCCGGAGGCATCCGAAAAAGATGCCCAAGCCACCTCAGCTGACCCCTCTCGATGTGGAGGAGCAGCGGCTCTACTCTGAGCTCCTCCCGGGTGACCGAGCTTCTCACCCTATCTCTAAGGGATCACCAAGCCACCCTGCGGAGAAAGCTCATTTCGGCCGCCTGTATCCGGGATCTTGTCCTTTCAGTCATGACCCAAAGCTCATGACCATAGGTGAGAGTAGGAACGTAGATTGACTGGTAAATCGAGAGCTTCGCCTTGCGGCTCAGCTCTTTCTTCACCACGACAGACCGATACATCGACCGCATTACTGCAGAAGCTGCACCGATCCGTCTGTCAATCTCCCGTTCCATCCTTCCCTCACTCGTGAACAAGACCCCTAGATACTTAAACTCCTCCACTTGAGGCAGGCACTCTCCACCAACCTGAAGTGGGCAAGCCACCCTTTTCCGACTGAGGACCATACCCCTAATCCCATCCACCAAAATGTACACTTAACCCCACGTACTTAGAGGTACCCCAACCCCCATCACCCCATCTACCCAGTGGGGAACCATCAGGGCTCTCTATGCCCTCAGAGAGATATTTTTATATATTATAATTTGCAATTCTGTTCCTATTGAATTTCTTCAGTTTGTGTTGGAAAAAGAAGGGTAAAAATCCACGAGAAAAAAATATCAGAATTTTTCTTTGGTAGTATCTTGGTAGAAATTATCTAGCTGTGCTCAATGCTCATTGGCTAGGCCCTCATGCTTTGAATAAAAAGCGCCAGACAACATTATTGACATCAATTAGACCAGCATTTTGGAATGACAGTAGAATCAACCAATCACAAATTGTCTTGTAATAGGTGGGACAATTGTATGATGCCTCAAGGCCCTCTAGAGAGCCTAAGTATAGTGGGGCAAAAAAGTATTTAGTCAGTCACCAATTGTGCAAGTTCTCCCACTTAAAAAGATGAGAGAGGCCTGTAATTTTCATCATTGGTACACTTCAACTATGAGAGACAAAATGAGGAACATAATTCCAGAATATCACATTGTAGGATTTGTTATGAATTTATTGGTAAATTATGGTGGAAAATAAGTATTTGGTCAATAACAAAAGTTAATGTCAATACTTTGTTATATACCCTTTGTTGGCAATGACAGAGGTCAAACGTTTTCTGTAAGTCTTCACAAAGTTTTCACACACTGTTGCTGGTATTTTGGCCCATTCCTCCATGCAGATCTCCTCTAGAGCAGTGATGTTTTGGGGCTGTCACTGGGCAACACAGACTTTCAACTCCCTCCAAAGATTTTCTATGGGGTTGAGATCTGGTGACTGGCTAGTCCACTCCAGGACCTTGAAATGCTTCTTACGAAGCCACTCCTTCATTGCCCGAGCAGTGTGTTTGGGATCATTGTCATGCTGAAAAACCCAGCCACATTTCATCTTCAATTCCCTTGCTGATGAAAGAAGGTTTTCACTCAAAATCTCACGATACATGGCCCCATTCATTCTTTCCTTTACACAGATCAGTTGTCCTGGTCTATTTGCAGAAAAACTGCCCCAAAGCAAGATGTTTCCACCCCCATGCTTCACAGTAGGTATGGTGTTCTTTGGATGCAACTCAGCATTTTTTCTCCTCCAAACACGACGAGTTGAGTTTTTACCAAAAAGTTATATTTTGGTTTCATCTGACCATATGACATTCTCCCAATCCTCTTCTGGACCATCCAAATGCTCTCTAGCAAACCTCAGACGGGCCTGGACATGTACTGGCTTAAGCAGGGGGACACGCCTGGCACTGCAGGATTTGGGTCCCTGGTGGCGTAGTGTGTTACTGATGGTAGCCTTTGTTACTTTGGTCCCAGCTCTCTGCAGGTCATTCACTAGGTCCCCCTGTGTGGTTCTGGGATTCTTGCTCACCGTTCTTGTGATCATTTTGACCCCACGGGTGAGATATTGCGTGGAGCCCCGGATTGAGGGGGATTATCAGTGGTCTTGTATGTCTTCCATTTTCTTATAATTGCTCCCACAGTTGATTTCTTCACACCAAGCTGCTTACCTATTGCAGATTCAGTCTTCCCAGCCTGGTGCAGGTCTACAATTTTGTTTCTGGTATCCTTTGACAGCTCTTTGGTCTTGGCCATAGTGGAGTTTGGAGTGTGACTGTTTGAGGTTGTGCACAGGTGTCTTTTAAACTGATAACAAGTTCAAACAGGTGCCATTAATACAGGTAATGAGTGGAGGACAGAGGGGCCTCTTAAAGAAGAAGTTACAGGTCTGTGAGAGCCAGAAATCTTGCTTGTTTGTAGGTGACCAAATACTTATTTTACCGAGGAATTTACCAATGAATTCATTAAAAATCCTACAATGTGATTTTCTGGATTTTATTTCCTCATTTTGTCTCTCATAGTTGAAAATTACAGGCCACTCTCATCTTTTTAAGTGGGAGAACTTGCACAATTGGTGGCTGACTAAATACTTTTTTGTCCCACTGTATTTGTCACTAATTCAGAGCCAATAGCGAGCCTTATCTTGTTTTGTCATGCTTGAGCCCAGCTAGCTGGCTAACGTTTTGCAGTGATTGTAGGTGACAATGGCGATGGCCCAGCTGTCAGGCCTGGCTTTGGTCTTAAGCGAAAAAGAACATATTTCGGAATTTAAAATCAAAAGACAAGGTACATGAACATGTCATTATCCATTTCATAAAGGACAGGAGAATGGAGTTTGTTTTTAAATGATAATCATAATGTTGTTTTTAAATCATAATCATAAAGTACTGGGTACATGACATTTCTTGACATTTCGTGGTGCATGTATTTATTATTGCATGCTGGACATGGAATACAGCGCAACTTTTTCTCTCTGATAGGGTATACTGCCTGTGGTTTGAAACAATGTGAGTAGTTGTGTGGTTTAATTTATTCTGCCAATATTTGAGTGACTGTTATGGCAAATGTTTCTTTGAAACCACACAACCATATTTTCTTCTAACGTGGTTCCTGCAATTGATATTTGCACCCGAGGTGTGGCTTAGGACCATTTGACTCCGTCATCAAAGAATTGCTTCTCCTATGTAGGTCTGCAAAAGAATGGTCTCAAGTCATGCTCTGAATACACATCTATGTATGACGTCAGATCTTTTTCCGCTACTAAAAGCCTTGCTCAAATAGTCACGGTTCCCCACTGCATCAACCAAGTGCTCCCCCTAACCCCATCACCCCATCTACCAAGTGCTCCCCCTAACCCCATCACCCCATCTACCAAGTGCTCCCCCTAACCCTATCACCCCATCTACAAAGTGGTACCCCTAAACTTATTTACCTAAAGGTACCCTTAACCCCATCACGCCCCATCTACCTAGAGGTACACCAACCCCCAAAACAACCTCTACCTAAGGTACCCCTAACCCCATCTACCTGAGGTACCCCTAACCCCATCTACCTAAAGGTCACGACTCTCAGCACCCCCATACTCTACCACCACTCAGCAAACATACACATCACTATGCCCCATACATACACATCACTATGCCCCATACACACACCCCACTTCATTTTGAATCTATAATTACATTGGTACTCATTGGACTTTCTCTGTTTGCATCTCTTTGCAGTTTCGCTATAAGAGGCGTGTTTACACTCAAAGCTACGTGGATGACAAACAGCTAGCAAAGCTCCATACCAAGGTAAGACCACACACATACACACCTCTGCACATACACTTACTAACCTCGAGTTTGGTAAGAGATATTTTCATATTTTTTTCTGATTCACGTAGCTGAAAGGTACATTAAGATAAAGCATGTTCGGGGTTGAGATAGGGTTTCTGATTTCACTAGCAAATGGGAAAGAGTTTAGCCAATAAAATTCCCTGAACATTTTGCACTCAGTAGGTAAAGTGGTGGATGTTGTGGTCCTCAATATGAACATACTTTTCTTTTCCAAACAGATGTTAAATGTGCAAAAAGAATCAATCTTTTTTAGATCACTGATAATGAACATATATGACCAGCAATTAGAATTATTTTTGGTGCCTCACTTCCTCATGTCATGCTACGGTAATCCACTAAGCTAACATACACACACAGCTCGTAATGAAAGCGTGACCTGCAATGATACATTTACAAGCCACCAGACCGAAAGGAAGGCTTGAGGACGTGTTTGCCCAAAATGTCACTTTTACGTTCATGTGGCCACCACAAATTGTATAGAAGTGTGTTCGTTTGGCAGCATGTTCGGTGGAGTTTGAGGCCTTGAACACAGCTTGTGAAGCGAGCTGTAGTAGACCAGTTATGTTCAATTTATCTCTTATCCTGTTCAGAGTAATGGAGATCCGGTTATTAAATGTTTCTATATTTAAGTATAATCCACAATTTTTTACTACCTGTTACTACCATTATCACTTTCTAATGGTGTAGTAGTTAATGAATTTATCTTTAGGTCTATATCTGATGGGTTCATGACTGTAATGTTGTATAATTTTTTCGTGTAGTGCACATCCATGTATATTAAAGGGTTGTGTAATACCATTATTCTCTTAAATATATTTTGTCATTCATGGTATGACAGTGAGTATATACTTAGTTGAATGACAGCCAAATAAATGCGTAAAAAAATACAGAGTTAATATATGGAGTCGATAAACAAAAAGTGGAAAGTCAGAGGGTGGAATTGAACCTTAAAGACAGAACGTTCCCAAGAGTCCACAGAGTCTGCTGGTGGAAATATTATTCTGTATAGGCTCCAAATTCAGCGTTAATCCTAGCCATTCATTTTTTGCTGAAATACAATGTGGGCAACAGAACCTTTATTACCGGAACAAACTGGAATCCCAAAAAAGCCTGAGCGAATTGCAATACTGACTTTTTAACGTGATTTTCAACTCCAAAAAATGTGAATGAGATGTGGTTCATGCAAGGCAACTAGCACGCATTGTACGTCCGTAATAGTTTTTCTTGCAGGTGCTGTAGGTTTTTGGAGATTACTTAAATACCTGGACACAAAAAAAAAAATGCTTGATGGATTTTCAATGTTAGTTTGAGTTAACACCGTAACAGTTACTGAAGACAAATGCTTCAAGCTAACGAGTGGCACCAATATACTGTCCTATACACAATAGGGTGGTTATTCTATGTAGGCTATGATCTCTATTTTTAAATGAGTTTATCTGTGAGTGTTTTAAGTGAGTGTTCTAGAGAACACTAGAATGAGCATGTTTATATTTACAATAATACCCAACGCAGCATAATACACGAAGAGCTTAAACATAAACAGATTACTGTTATCAAATTGAGTAAAAATAAATTATGCACTATCTATCATGTTTGTGTATAATAAACTATAATATCTGTAGTAACTCATTTAGAGTCTACAGACTATGAGCACATCTGAGTTGTCCATGGAGACTCTTTAAATAGGTTAATATATTATAAAAACACATGACACTTTGAAATTCATAAACATCCTGATTATTTTCAGAATAACTAAGGCCTCAACTAAGTAAAGATGCCATTAATAGTTCACTAGTGACAATCACATAATTAATAGTATTGTGTATAGAGTATTTTTGGGATAATCACTGCTGTCTGGCTATTTAAAGTGTGAAATCCCTACTGCAATACCTTTGCTCAAAGCTAACATAAACATGTAACTACCTACATAACTTTATTTATAAACAACATGTAACTAAAGTACTATAGGTAGCTACAATAGCTAGCTACTGTGTATAGCTACAGTAGCAAACTTGAAACAATGGCCAGTTTTACATGTGACCTGACACAGTACTTTACCTTGAAAACAAACAGTGCTACTAAGTAGCTAGTGATTTCCACAGAAATTTGTATGTATTTGAAGACTTTATATATACTGAAAATGAAATGACGATACAGAAATGACGAAAAGTATGAGTTTGAGCTAGGCAAATTTTAGCCAGCCAAGTTTTAGCCAGCCGAGTTTTAGCCAGCAGAGTTTTAGCCAGCAGAGTTTTAGCCAGCAGAGTCTGCGGGACTACAGCTGGACGGTTCTCCGGTGATTGGTTATAGGTGAGAGTAATAATTACGCGGTCGATATTGTTACTGCTCCCAAGCCTGAATCGTGCAGTTAGGCTGCCCGCTAAAATAATCGCTTGTAAAGACTGCATTTCCATTTGAAATGAATGGGAGCTAGGTGCGTGGCTTTCGTAGCTGTATCCACGCCCTGAATGAGAACGTTGAATTTGATCGCAACCGGGATGTGACCAGTTCCAACGCATCATCTTTTCTAAATAAAAGAATTACACAAAAACATTTTTTTTGAGGGGAACAATTTAACCTGTTTCCAATATTGAGGGGAACATGTCTCCCTGGCTCATATGCTCTTGGATGTAGACACACATTTTCAAAGTTTTTTACTTTATTTGTTTTGCATTGCCTAACTGTACCCCTAGCTGTAAGCCTAAATCCATGTGCTTAAAAGGTGAAAGGAAATAGGATGTCAATACAACATGTATATTTTAATGGATAAAGGAGCTAGAATATCCATGCATGTCCATGTACGTTTAACGTTTAATAATAAAAACAAAAATTATAGAGACATTTTAACTTAATGTACCCCAACGTTCATTACTTTCAGCTGGTGCTCACAATGCTAACAAATTGCTGGCAAAAGACAATGAGAGGAAGAAAAGGTTATTTCTTATTTATGCGCAGAACTATCATCTACAGTGGTCCCTGCTGAGATGTTGGCTGTGTGAACGTCACAATCGGTACAAGGTTCTAATTGCTCTCGTGTCTGAGCACAAACTGACCCATTAACTTTGATTTCAAGACACCTTGCATTAAGCTTTTTGGTCAATCTTTGTCCACATATAACTTTTGATGAGGATGATTTTAATAAAATCCTCTTCTAACAACCTAAAATCCTGTTTTTCCATCCTTTTTATTTACAAGAACATGTTACTGCTTGACTTTAAAACCTTTCTTAAGTGAATAGTTTCAGGGTAACACTGCTTGTTTTTATTATGAAAACAGACACTCTGATAGTGGAAGGAGTGGCTGCCATCTTCTGGATCATTTTGAGATTACACAATGAACAGCATTCACACTGACTGGTTCATGTTCTTGGAAAATAGATGTAGCTTGGTCCTTACTGTTCCATTATCTACCAGATTATGAGATTAATGATGTCATACAGAGCACAGCTCTGCACTGAACTAGGCATTTTCCATTAAACATAGAGATTATTTATACACACACCGATCAGCCATAAAATTACGACCACTGACAGGTGAAGTGAATAACAGTGATAATCTCGTTATCGTGGCACCTATCAGGCTGGCCTGTGTGGTCTGATCCAACAGACAAGTTACTGTAGCTCAGATTGCTGAAAAACGTAATGCTGGTACTGATAGAAAGGTGTCAGAACACACAGTGCATCGCAGTTAGTTGTGTATGGGGCTGCGTAGCTGCAGACCAGTCAGGGTGCCCATGATGAACCCTGTCCACTGCCAAAAGTGCCTACAATGGGCATGTGAGCATCATTACTGGACCACTGAGCAATGGAAGAATGTGGCCTGGTCTGATGAATCACATTTTATCTTTTACCTAATGTGGATAGCCAGGTGCGTGTGCATCATTTTCTTGGAGAACACATTGCACCAAGATGCACTATGGGAATGAGGCAAGCCAGTGGAGGCAGTGTGATGCTTTGGGCAATGTTCTGCTGTGAAACCTTGGGTCCTGACATTAATGTGGATGTTACTTAGACACATACCACCTACCCAAGCATTGTTGCAGACCATGTGCACCCTTTCTTGAAAAGGTATTTCCTGATGTTATTGGCCCACAAAAATGGTTCAGAAATGTTTTGAGGAAAACAACGAGTTCAAGGTGTTGACTTGGCCTCCAAATTCCCCAGATCTCAATCCAATTGAGCATCTTTGGGATGTGCTGGACAAACAAGTTAGATCTATGGAGGTCTGTCCAGTTAGGAATCAGAAGCTATTGTGAATCAATGTTCCCTGTTTTGGTGCTAATTTAAGTGACAACAGGTGCACTGGAGAAGCAACAGCAAGACAACCCCCCAAAAGAGAATGGTTGTGCAGGTGATGGCCACAAACAATTGCACTCTCCTTTTCCTTCCTGAACGATTCTTCTCTTGCTTTGCATTTTGCTAGTGTCCTTGTCACTACTGGTAGCATGAGGCGGTACCTGCAGCCCATTTACACAGGCAGTCCAGCTCCTCCAGGATGGCACCTGCATATGTGCCGTTGCAAGGTTTGCTGTGTCTCCCAGTACAGTCTCAAGAACTTAGAGGAGATAACAGGAGACAGGCTGTTACACAGGGAGAGCTGGACAGGGCTGTAGAAGGGCGTCAACCCAGCAGCAGGACCGGTATCTGCTTCTTTGTGCAAGGAGGAACAGGAGGAGCACTGCCAGAGCCCTACAAAATAACCTTCAGTGGGCTACTGGTGTGCATGTTTCTGACCAAACTGTTGTCACAGCCTAGTACCTTGCAGCTCAATTGGCATTCGCCAGAGAACAGCAAAATGGGGAGTTCTGCGATTGGCACCCCGTTCTCTTCACAGATGAGATCAGGTTCACACTGTGCACATGTGACAGACGTGAAAGAGTCTGGAGATGCCGTGGGGAAGTTATGCTGCCTGCAACATCATCCAGCATGACCAGTTTGGCAGTGGGTCAGTAATGGTCTGGGGAGGCATACCCTTGGAGTGTCGCACAGACCTCTACATGCCAATGGTACCTCGACTGCTGTTAGGTACCGGGATGAAATTCTCAGACCCATCATCAGACCTTATGCTGGTGCAGTGGGCCTTGGGTTCCCCCTGGTGCAGGACAATGTCAGCCTCATGTGGCCAGATTGTGTAGGCAATTCCTGGATGATGAAGGCATTAATGCCATTGACTGGTCATGTTCCCCAGACCTGAATCCAATTGAGAACCTCTGGGACGTTATGTATCAGTGTGTTCGACGCCACCAAGTAGCACCACAGACTGTCCAGGAGCTCACTGATGCTCTGATCCAGGTCCCCCCAGGACACCATCCGCCGTCTCATCAGGAGCATGCCCAGATGTTGTTGGTAGTGCATATTGGCACAAGGGGCCATTCACATTATGAGTTGTCATGATGCATGATGAAATTCATGCAAGTTGGAAGCCTGTGATTTCAATTGTTTACTTTAATTTTCAGTGTGAGTTTGAATCCACCTCTAAGGTCAACCTCCAGTATAAACTTTCCGTCTTCTGAATGCAGCTCTCGTCCCAGATTCCCATCACCAGAATTCTGAACACCTGTTGCACCTGCCACCTGTTTCTCATTAGCGTTTATAGATATTGCCTTTTGTTCCCCGTTGTTCCTTGCAAAGTATTCTTAGTTCTACTACTTACCGCGTTTGTGTCCCAGCCTATTTTGGACCTATCCATATTGTTGGCCATTCTGCCTTCCTCTGACTACGTGTGCGAGCCTGCCCCTTTGGTACCTCTGCCCCGCTGCTTGCCGGCATGTGTAATTTGGACTCTCTCTGCCTTTGTTTCTGTCTATGTTTTTGCCTGCCCCTTGTTCTGTGCCTCTGCCTCTTTTTGGATTAAAGTTTTAGCATTCTATTCTTGGGTCTACTTTGCCTCCATATCCAGTCATTACACCAGCCCTCCATCAGCCGGTGATTTTGTCTTCCATTGACTGTTGTTACGTCATTTTGTTCTCAACGAATTACACAATGTACAGTAAAGATTTGTGATTTAAGTGTTCTCTTAATTTATTGAAGCAGTGCTTCAAAAGGAATGCTCTGCAGAATAATTCACCCCCGTGAAAGATAAGCAAAAAAGATGTATGAAAAAATGTAATTGTTGCTCATCAGTCTGTTGAGCTAACAGTTAGAAATAGCTAGCTAATGGCCTTACGCCATTGTCACAAAATATTATACATAAAAAGTTGTTTTTTGCAGACCAGCTTCTTCTGCACATTCAGAGGAAGCAACATATATAATTTAATGACAAAATGATGCTGGTCACATTGCTGGTAGACCTGCTGTTCTTCATCAGGTGCATGCGAGTGTCATTGAGCTTGAACCTGATCATGTGCAAAGTGAAACCACCACAGCCAAATAATTTCATTGAACCTGAACCACCAGACCACCTTGGTATTGTCCAACCCAATCAACCTGGAAATACCCCACCTGTCTTTATCAAGCCAAAAAATGCTCTTTTGTAAATTGATGGGTTTAAAATAGAGATTCACTGGAATAAAGTATCCAAGCCAATGCTCCATTCTGCTCAGCAGGACCACTGTCAACTCAACATCCTCTGTGAAAGTGTCTGGAAACATGCTGCAGATGCCTGCAAGGTTATTTGGGAGCAAAGACAGAGACGTAGTGACACTAGTGAATACAGAACAACTCAAAAAGTCTACATATTATATATCTGCTATTATTGATGAGGTGTGATTCCTAGTCTGCAGTCAGTTGCCTTGAAGTGGTAATCTTGAAGCCTGCGATAACATGTGGACTTTTTTGTTATTTGACTACAGTCAGCAAAGATCCAGTGTTACCTGATTTTGTCCAATATATAATGCAAAGGGTTAGGGCTAGGGTTAGGGTTAGGGCTAGATTGCTGGGGTGCCACAGCTTGTTTCAGAGAGGGAGCCAGAACCCAGTGGAAGTCATTTGTGGACTACAATAAATATATATTTCATTCCATTAGGTACAATAGCCTGGGTTCTTTTACTAAGGTTATTTTGAAACCAGAGGCAAGTATCCTTGGCCAGGCCCTATGAAGGCAGCCTTTTCAATAAGACTGAATTATGTACTGTATCAAACGCCTTCGACAGGTTAACAAATCTAAGGCTTTGACAGTACCATTTACAACCAGTATAGTTGCTGTAATAGTACTGTGCTCAGGACTAAAACCAGATTGAAATCTGTTCAAAAATTATTCTAAAATGTTTAGATTAAAAGGAAATTAACTGATTATTTACGAATGCCTCAAGTATTTTAACAAAGGACAATTTAATAGTAGTTATCAAGGACACTGGTGTCCCCACACTTTGGTAGTGGCATTAGGGATGAATCTCAAAAGTAATGTTAGATTAAATGTATTAGAGCTCCAGCCCCATTTGGAGCTGCACTAATTAATAAGCCTGGATTTATCATATCAGCCACTATTGTTTTCTTAGTGTCTATAACTGGCAATGAATCAAGGACCGCTTTTTGAGACCGAGCAAAAATCCTCAGTGGAAATATAAATATTATGTTAAGATGTTTTCAGTCCTTTTGTGTGGTCAAATATTAGCAGCTCCATAAAGCCAAGTAAAAATCTGCATTTGTGTAAATGCACTGTACTTAATAAAGAAAATTCCTATAGTTCTCTCTCTTTAAATTTTTGTCTTTTTCAGGCCAACCTGAAGAGGTTTATGGAGTATGTTCATCAGCGCAGCATTGACAAAGTATCCAGGTTCTTGGAGAAAGGCCTTGATCCTAATTTTCATGATGCAGATACAGGAGGTGAGGGGACCCAGATGCACGTGCAGCACACAGAAAACCATTAATAGTAACCAACTAGCCAGGAGGTCTTGCTTGTCTAGAGGTTTGGGATTATGTCTAGAGGTCAGTAGTTAGGGTTCAGGGTTTGGGATTATGTTTAAAGGTCAGTGGGTAGGGTTGTTTAGAGTAATGTTTAAAGGTCAGTGGGCAGGGTTGTTTAGAGTAATGTTTAAAGGTCAGTGGGCAGGGTTGTTTAGAGTAATGTCTAGAGGTCAGTGGGTAGGGTTGTTTAGAGTAATGTTTAAAGGTCAGTGGGTAGGGTTGTTTAGAGTAATGTTTAAAGGTCAGTAGGTAGGGTTGTTTAGAGTAATGTCTAGAGGTCAGTGGGTAGGGTTGTTTAGAGTAATGTTTAAAGGTCAGTGGGCAGGGTTGTTTAGAGTAATGTTTAAAGGTCAGTGGGCAGGGTTGTTTAGAGTAATGTCTAGAGGTCAGTGGGTAGGGTTGTTTAGAGTAATGTCTAGAGGTCAGTGGTTAAGATCCACACACACATATCCGTAGGAAACCATACACCCCCCCCCCCCATCAACCACTATCGGCACCCCACACAATGACACTCAACGTGATCAGCCACTATCAATACACCAACACAGAATGACACACTAAACCACACACAACTATACATAACGCGATCAGCCACTATCAATACCCGCTAATCAAAACATAGACCCACACACAACAATACACGAACGCATAACTACACACTAAACAACACAAAACCACTGTCGGCACCACCGCTCAAAATGTCTTCCCACACACAGCTACACACAACCAATTTACACTAAACTACACACAGTTACACACAACCACACACAATGACACATAAACAACTACATACAACCACACAAACCTACACACTAAAACAGGTACAACTACAAACAACCACACACAACTACCCACTAAACAACACACAACCAAACACTAAAGCACACACAACCCCACACAACTACACACTGTACCACACACAACTACACACAATAATCATTGATAACTAACCACATATTATGGCTAAAAATATTTCGGTGTAAATTTTTTGCGTGTGTGTGTCTGTTCGCGTGTGTGTGTTCAGAGTGTCCCTTAACTCTCGCTGTCCAGCTGGAGGGCAGTGCAGAGTTGATTAAAGTTCTGAGGAGTGGAGGAGCTCATCTGGACTTCAGGACCAGAGATGGAATCACAGCCCTGCACAGAGCAGTCCTCTGTAGGAACCATGCTGCTCTCACAGTAAGTGTACACACACACACACACACAAACATGCATACAGACACGCACGCACACACAAACACACTATAGTCAAATATTTTGCCCAAACCAGACAGGCCGACAGTCCAGCTCAATGAAAATGTCACGATTCCCGGGACTCAGGACAGAGGTAGGATCCAGAAGCAGATACAGACACCGGGGTAAAAGGACATGGATGATGATTATTGTAGTAGTTGGAGATGACAGTGGAGATACGTAAGAATTACATAGGCGGGTATGAATGTATTGTTGGAGGGTGGATAGTGGGTAGCAGAGGTACGAAGTCCGGGAGGCAAGAATGGTCGAATGGTCAGGCAGGGTTCAGTTAACCGAGTGGGGAGTCAATACAGGGGAAGGTCGATAACCGGAAGGCAGATAGGTGATCCAGGTAGTTGGAAGGGAGTGTGGCAATCAGCCCCCCAGGTGTGTAGACTGGTGCAGGTGCTCAGGATCAGTGGAGATTATGGGTGCCTTCGTGGAGTGCCGGGAACAAGGAGACTGGTACTCGGGGAGATGTAATGACAGACAAACAGTTCAGGAGGGCTGAGTCCTGACAGAAAATGTATTTGGGTGGGCTTGTAATAAGGTGATATTTTTTTAAATACAAAAATAACAAAAAATACAAAATGCCAATCTCTTCTACATTGCATTAGCTGCAAGAAGGACATGAAGTTAGAGGAGCAAGAATTCCCAGGAATATGCCTAACAGTGGTGTTCAAGAAGGGCATGTTGTTAGAGCAGCCAGAATTCCCAGGAATGTCCCTAACAGTGGTGTTCAAGGTGATGTTATTTCACTTCGAAATGTTCCCTTTACAAAGTTACTATGTTATTTTCCATATGATTTTTTTTCTGTAATATTGTGTTAGCGTTTGTTAACCATAGATTTTAGCTTTACTACTGCAATAATACAAAAATTATTGTTTTTTTAATTACTTAAGACTCCCTTTGTTTTTTATTTTAAACATGTATTATATCTAAAAGTATGAATGACTCATGAGCTCTTTAATGGAATAATAATAATGAATCATGAGCTCTTTAGTTGAATAATAATTAGTATATTTACATAAAATATAATAATAATATAGAAAGATATGACACACAGCAATGTGTGTGAGCGCTGGCCTACAGTGGCTACAGAATGTCACCACCCCCTTTCAAAATGTTTACATTTTGTTGCTTTACAGCCTGAAATGAAATCCCCAAAAATCTGTTGTATTTTTTTTACTTATTTACACACAGTTGCCCAAAATATCCAATTGAAAATAAAATAAAACAAAACTCAAAAAATGTATACACATTTTAACAGTAAAATACCTATTTGGATTAGTGAAAACCGACCTGAGTTAATACTTGGTGGAACTATCTTTTGCCTAAATTACAGCCACGTGTCTCTATGAACATGTCTCGACTAACTTTGCACACTTACACAGTGCAGTATTTGTCCATTCTTCCTTGCAGAATTGTTTGAGCTCAGTGAATATGTATGGTGACCGCTAATGGACTACACTCTTCAAGTAATTCCACAGATTCTCGATTAGGTCAGGGCTCTGACTGGGCCACTCGAGGACATTCACCTTGTGGTCCTTCAGCTACTGTATGGTTGCTTTGGTGTTCTGTGGGTCATTGTCATGTAGAAACATGAACCATCTTCTTAATAATAATCTTAACTAGGCTCCAACGGATAGAAAAAGCCTCTGAAATCTTTTTGCATCCCCTGACGTATACCTTTCCAACTCCTATTTATTTTGAAAGTAAGTTCTTTGCTTTGAATTGCACTACTAAGAAGTGGAGTCCTCTTTCACCAACTGCTTTTATTCTGAACAAATCAAATTCACTACAGTTGATCGCAGATGGAAGCCAATTAGCATGATTTTTTATCTCAAAGGTGATTGGTAATACTTCAACATATTTGCAATTCTAAGAATTATCACTTATCCAAATTGGATATTTTAATTTAGTTTTAGTTGTAATTAATTTTCAGAGGATTTTTTTAAATCGTATTTGCACTTGGATATTTTGGGTTACAGTATGTAAATATAGCTGGAAAACTTAAGCTACACGTTTCAATGTTTGGAGGGGTCTTATGCATGGTCTGTAGGTCCCTGGGCTAGGGTATCTGATGTACGTAAATCTTCCAGAGTGGTACATCGGGTATGCTCTGATTGGACATGACTTATGTGTAAAGTTCTACAGTAATACATTATTTGTACTTTCAGGGGTGTTATATGTATTTGATATACGTATATATATATGAAGCTCTGGTGAACTCCATGCCTAAGAGGGTCAAGGCAGTACTGGAAAATAATGGTGACCACACAAAATATTGACACTTTGGGCCCAATTTGGACATTTTCACTTAGGGGTGTATTCACTTTTGTTGCCAGCAGTTTAGACATTAATGGCTGTGTGTTGTGTTATTTTGAGGGGACTGCAAATTTACATTGTTATACAAGCTGTACACTCACTACTTTACATTGTAGCAAAGTGTCATTTCTTCAGTGTTTTGTGAGATACTGTACATTTAAAAAGTTTGTTTCAGGACAGATCACAAGGAGCATAGCACTAATTACAAACAGGCCATAGGCTGATGTGATTCAAATAAAGACATAATTATATAAAAAAAATCCCAATTATAATACCCTGTATATTTAACAGTTATTTACATTTAGTTTTAATTTCTTTTAATATCCTGGTTTCCACCTTTGTGGTCTCACTGTGTTCAACACCAGGGTAAATTGCGGTCTCACTGTGTTCAACACCAGGGTAAATTGGGATCTCACTGTGTTCAACACCAGTGTAAATTGCAGTTTCGCTGTGTTCAACACCCGTGTAAATTGGGATCTCACTGTGTTCAACACCAGTATAAATTGGGATCTCACGGTGTTCAACACTAGTGTAAATTGCAGTCTCACTGTGTTCAACACTAGTGTAAATTGGGATCTCACGGTGTTCAACACCAGGGTAAATTGCGGTCTCACTGTGTTCAAAACCAGGTTAAATTGTGGTCTCACTGTGTTCAAAACCAGGTTAAATTGCGGTCTCACTTTGAGACCTTATCTGGCTTTTTTTTTGGCCCGGGCTCATTTAATTTCAGTTACATTGGACCCGGCCTGGGCTTAGGCTTCATCTGAGTGACTCGGGTTGGACCGGGTTTGAATTTTCATGCCCAATGACAACTCTAACTCATACTCTCACACACACAAACATCCATGTATGCATAACCACCAATGTTTTTTAAGCTTAATCTGTGTGTTTGTTTGTGTGTGGACATGTATATGTGTGTGTCTGTGGTGTATTAATGTGTGTGATGTATGTGTTGCAGACTGTGTTGGATCTAGGTGCATCTCCTGACTATAAGGACAGTCGAGGATTGACTCCTCTGTACCACAGTGCCATCGTGGGTGGAGATCCCTACTGCTGTGAACTACTGCTACATGAACATGCTGTCATAGGCAGCACCGATGAGAACGGCTGGCAGGAGATACACCAGGTAACACACACACACTAACGCACGTAGACACACATTAACAAAGATCGGTTGGCAGGAGATACATCAGGTAACACACACTAACACACACACACACACACACATGCTAACACACACTAACGCACCTAGACACACTAACAAAGAACAGCTGGCAGGAGACACACCAGGTAACACACAAACACAAGCACTTACTCAGAACAGTAGGCAGAAGAAACACCAGAGAACAAATCTTGACATACACACACAATTACACAGAACAGCTGGCTAATGATATACCAGGTATCACCAGGTGACACCTTTTCAGTGACACACCAGGTATCACCAGGTAACACATACACTACCCACACACACTAACATAGAATAACTGGCAGGAGATAAACCGACTAACACACACACACACACACACACACACTAACTAACTTTCTCATTAAAACAGCAAATACAATTAATATCACATCAGAATATTTGTGTTTGTCACTTCATTAGTGGAGTACAAATTTTTTTTCTTGAGATTTTTGAATGAATTCGTAACTATTATAGAGGGCACATCTCTATTGGAATGACAGGCATTGTTGCTGTAGAAGGCACATGACTATTGGAATAACAGGCATTGTTGCTTTAAATCTAGCAAAAGAAGGATACCTTTTCAGTAAATAGACTCAGCAAAAACTCTTAATATCAGAGTGTTCTGGCATGATTACTTGATTTCCATGTATTCCTCTTGCATTTGGGTTAAGTATAGAGTTTTTGCAAAAAGTTTGCCTGCTGCAATTAAATGGTAATTCAAGGCATCAACATTGCATTTTGATCTAAAACTATCTTCTGTAGCAATGGCGTGGTTGGCACTGTTGTTTGGGGATTTTACTGTCTTCCAGAGTTTGGCAGAATTTCCATTACAGTGAGTTAGCATATTTACATTAAATAGTTAACCATAAACTCTAAACCAATATTGTTTCTCTAATAAGTGTCATACATACATACATTTCCCATACATTTCCCATACATACATACATTTCCCATTTTCTTAAATGTCACCATCCGAAGTTGGAATATTTTCTCGTAGTTGTAGTATTTGTGGAGATATAATAACACACGCAGGCACGGAGCCAAGGTGACTTCCGTTTACTTCCAACCTCCCTTCCAATACAGCCCAAACTCCCAAGGCCCAATGGCCCCTCCCATTACCCAATTTACTGTAGTACTGATACCATCATGACCGTACCGAATAAACCACTACAGTAGCCTTTGTCGTGGATCAGATATTTCAGAATTAAACCAGAGGTTGGATCTGTTCTTCACTTTTTACATGTAAGGCTTATCTGCTATGGATATTAGACACTAAATAATTACTCCTGTGCCAGTTCAGCCCCCTGATTGGAAGAAAGGCAGTAAGGTAATTTTGGTAAAAATCTTGTAAAAAAGCTTATAAACTACAATTTCTAAAATGTATTTTAGTGAGAAAACATGGTTTGGCTCACAGAATTCTAAAATATCTGTAACACACAATGAGCAATGGTCACTATTAACAAATGGAAAAACACAATCTGCCTAATATTTATCAGAATTTAATGTTTAGCTGTGTTAGGTTTAACTCAACGCACAGCTCCTTTATACTATCTGCGTCCTGTTATTCAGGTAAAAATCTCTGAGGATAATCACTTCAGTGGACATAAATGTAGCTACATGTTCTATTTTGTATTTTACCATAGCTTTATTGGCAAATGGTGGGAAATACACACCAATAATTGTAATATTAAATTGTTGCCTAATATAATACACAGCAATTCAAAGTGTTTAGGAACAGATAATTATGGCAATGCCTCCATCTGTACCCAAGCTATCTGCTCTAAATACATTGTAAAATCAAGTGCAATGTCTTCATCATTTGTACTGTTTATTGTTCACTTTTTGAGAACTCCTTGCAAATGGGGCACTTTAAATTTGCTTCATCCAGAGATGATGTTTCATAAAGGTAAATAACAGCAGATATCAATTGTGTGTTCATAAATCACTTGAATGAATTGGAAATGAAATGAAATAATAATGGCTACTGGCAGCCATATTGTATTATCGTATTATAACCCGATTATGCACCGTACAAGGAATAAAAAAATTGTGTAAGTGATAAATGAGTGAAGGGGTCTGAATACTGTTCTGGACCCACTTTATATTGTTAGCACGACCTGTTGCTGACTGGTGTTACTAGGGCTCAACTTCCTGTCTCATTAATTGAGATTCCAGGAAGTGGTGAATTTAATGGATTGGAAAAGCAAGTGTGAAATGTGGCATAAACATCCATTCGCATCCTCTTCTGTGTAGCTTTATCTGTGTGTTTGACATCTATACAGATCTAGTTTCTATTCACATATTTCTGAAACATGGCATTATTTAGATGTAGATGAATACTTCAAAACTGGTAGCATGGATGCTAAGATATTGTACATAGCCAATGTTAAGCTAGGTAGCTACTTAATACTACAGTAGCAATTCATTTGTATAGCAACTAATTTGATACAATTCATACGCCAGTATATGCTTTAAGCTTTTATTTTGTACTGTTATTTAGTAAATATGTAGTATTTACAAGTATATCCTTATTATTTGTACTGGATAGCTGAATAGTAGGAACATTCAGTAAGGCCAGTACAGTGAAAAGATATATTCTGAGTGGGAGCCATCATCCGCCAATCCAAACAACTGCAGACAGATACAACCAACAGAATACAATTCACACATCTCTGATCAAGTGCAGCCATTAAGATGGACAGTGACATCACAGAAGCTGAAACTGAACTGCAAGTTATAATGGAAATGAGCTCTGTCTCATCTCACATCCAAATCCTCAAAGTCATCCTTATCATCAGCTGCAACAAGGGTCAGCATAGCAGCAACAAAAGCATGTGCTAAAGCTGAAGCAGCACAAACAAGGGCCACTTATGCTCAAAAAGAGAGAGAAAGCCTGCCTTGCAGCAGCATTAGAGGTGCTAGAACAGGAAAAAGAAGCTGAAGCAGCTCTGGCAGAAGCATCTGTAATGGAGGCGGCAGCTGCCGACCTCGAATCTGTTGGGGCTGAAAATAAGAAACTTCCAACTTCCTCAACAGAGTCAAAAACAGCGTACTTCAGAGTAGGTGAGACGTCATTCCAGCATAATGTAATGAGCCGAGTAGAGTCCAGCGACACCTCAATCAAACACACCATCCTGTACACTTTTGAGCAGAGCAATGAAAGCTAACATGACAGACAGAGCTAATACTCAGGCTCTTCTCTGTAATAACTGTGCTACATCCGACCTCACTAGATATTTAGCCCGAAATCAGTTGGTGTCTACTGGATTAACACAATGTTATGATCAGCCAGAGAACAATGTAGCTTGGAAGTGATCATTTCTAAATGTAATAGAAGGCTTAGATCTAAATGCAGGAGAGGAGTTCGACCTGCTCATTAAATGGCTCAGGAAAGAGACAGCTGAACAGTCTGTCAACATTAGACAAATGTTGGAGGAATCCTATGGTTCACCAGAGGCAATCGAGACTGCCCTGTTCACAAAAATAGAAAGTTTACTTAAGATACATGGTAAAAATCACCAAAGGCTTTGTGAACTGGGAGAGTTACTGCTTGAGCTTTGAAGCAGCGTAGCAAGATAAATATTTACCAGGTTTACAATACCTGGACACCGCCAGAGGAGCTAATCCCATAGTGGAGAAGCTTTCCTATAATATCCAGGAAAAATGGATGGCACAAGGATCAAGATATAAAGAGGAACATCGTGTTGCCTATCAACCCTTTACATTATTTTCAAGCTTCGTAAGGAGAGAAGCCAAGGCAAGAAATGTCCCCACTTTCCATCTATCCTCACTCTCTGCATTCCCTAGTTGAGAGAAGTTCAGCAGAAGCCATGATAGTGTGAGGACACCTGTCTCTGTCCACAAAACTGATGTGTGAGCCCCCAGAACTCCTTTCTATACAGACAGCATAAGAAAAACTCAAGAACCAGACAAGCAGTACCCTACCCAAATGAAGCCTCACCCCAGGTATTTAGAATTATGCAGCTGGAAGACCGTAAGCAATTGCTGAAAGAAAATGTTCTTTGCTTCTGGTGCAAAGCCAGGAATTGTGAAAAATCTGTCAAATGCTCAGAGTGCAACAGCGACAGGCATCTTACAGCTCTACACCCAGGACCAGCACCATGGGGTAAGAATATATCCCCTCCTGGCTCAGAGCACGGCGGGGAGAAAGAGTCATCACATCCAGCTGTGACATCCAAGTGCACAGGAGTATGCGCCAAGGGCTTTAGTGTCAATCTTGTCAAAAATATGCCTGGTCAACGTCTATCATAATGGCAGCTCGATGAAGAAAGGAAAATGTATGCTATATTGGACAACCAACGCAACAAGTCGTTAGCAAGGTCAGAGTTTCTTAACCACGTCACCATACATGTTGACAACATGTGCTGGGACTGCTGAAACAACTGGCAGAAGAGCTATTGGCTGTACAGCAGAGTTGGCTAATGGAAAGATCAACCTCCCACTTCCTACTCTAATAGAGTGCAACCAAGTCCCAAACAACAGAGCAGAAATTCCAACTCCCGAATCTGCCTTTCATCACCACCATTTGAAGACAATAGCTGATGAGATACCACCCTTGGAACCAAATGCAGAAATTATTCTGTTGTTGGGAAGGAACATCCTGAGGGTGCATAAAGTAAGAAAACAGTTCAACGGCCCCCATAATGCCCCTTATGCCCAAAGGTTAGATTTAGGATGGATCATTATAGCTGACGTATGTCTTGGCAGTGCCCACAAGCCAAAAGAGGTGAGCGTCATGAAGACCTACATCTTAGATAATGGACGGGCAAGCATTCTTAGCCCATGTGAGAACTAGCATGCAGAGCAAGAACCAACACTTCAAGGATTTATTCAAAGGATTCAAGGATTCAAAGGGTTTATTTGTCATTTGCAATAACAAGTTATGGCAATGAAATGCCTGGTTTTCCTTCTCCCAACCCTACACACACTACACACCCACTACACACCCTCACACACTACACACCCACTACACACCCTCACACACTACACACACACACTACACCCACACTACACACCCTCACACACTATACACACACTACACAAACACTACACACCCTCATACACTGTACACACTACACACACACTACACATACCCTCACCCACTACTCACACACTACACACACACACACTACACACCCTCATACACTGTACACACAACACACACACTAAACACCCTCACACACTGTACACACTACACACACACTAGACACTGCACACACTAAACACACTACACACCCACACAATTCACACACTACACCCCCTCACACACTACACACACTACAAAGCATAGTTCCCTGCTTCACCCTTGAGTGTCTCCTTTTATGTTGCCTGAATCAAGCCTGATCTGCCCCTCACAGATGCCTCCAGAAGCTTCTGCCCTACTTGCGTGTCCCTCGTGTACAGTCCAGTGACCGTCTGCATTTCAATTCTCTCCTGGGGGTCGTCCTCCATGGTCCTAAAGTTCCCTGCTTTGCGGGAGAGAGACACAAATAGGAGCCTTGAGCCACAATAGTTACATCTACTTGATTAGCAGTTACACTGTGAATGTCCTTTATGGAACCAATTGCAGAGCCATGGATCAAATTAGACTCAGCCATTACCTTTACAATGCTCGCTTTTTTCAGTTAGTCTCTTCTGGGCTGTGATTGGTGTCTTGACCTTTGAGTGCTGACTAGTGCCTTATGTTCCGTATTTGTTGTCATGGTTATATGTATGTGCTGTTTTGTTACTCTCCAGGCATGTCGCCATGGGAACGTACAGCACCTGGAGCACCTACTGTTCTATGGAGCTGATATGAGCGCCCAGAATGCTTCAGGAAACACTGCCCTGCATCTGTGTGCTTTATACAACCAGGTCAGAAATCACAGCACCTGGTTGCTTTATACTAGCAGATAACCAGCAGGTAACAGGTAATCTTGGTAACCAGGATTGCTGTGATATCTCTTTCCTTAGGAGGGCTGTGCCAGAGTTCTGCTCTTCAGAGGAGCAAATAAAGACATTAAGAACTACAACAACCAGACAGCTTTTCAGGTAATGATCTACAACACAGAATACACCTGCGGTATATTAAATGATACACAGATAGAGATAGTATTATGAACTCCAGAAGTATTCAGGCAGTTAATTTTTTTATTTTGGCTTTCAGCACTTTGTATTTGAATTTGTATTTATGTGGGACTATCAGCTTTAATGTAATGGGTCATTATACCGTACAGGGACCTTAAGGTGATTTGTATCATGTTTGACAGTATTCTAGGTTCGTGAGATTTGTTTCACGCACAATTGTCCAGAAGGGGCATGAGAATGAGATTTACTTGTTAAACGATGCAATGTAGCATGTCCATAAAAATATATATAATTATTATTTCCTTTCTTGTGCCTGATAAAACTGTTGCAGTTTAAATGCTATTAGTATATACATTCTTCAATCCATAGTTAGAAAATTGATCTTCCATTGTCTCTCAAATCCATTATACAGAAGCATACTCCAGTTCAAAATGTTAGGTTCAATATCATCATGTAAGATCACTTCTAAAAAGTGACAGTGTGAGTGCCAAGCATGCATACAAATGGGTTAGGGTTAGGGTTAAAAAAAATCTTTATATGATCTCTTATCTTTCAGTAAAATACAGATAATGCACCTCACGTTCCAGATACAGAAAACGCACATCACGTTCCAGATACAGAATAACGCACATCACGTTCCAGATACAGAAAAAAAAAACTCACGTTCCAGATTCAGAATGACGCACCTCACGTTCGATGAGACAGAAACAGTAATCTGTGCTGTGTAGTGGCAAACAAATACAATATATACACAATTAATGACTGAGTGAAAACAGGTGAACACAATATGTACACAATTAATGACTGAGTGAAAACAGGTGAACACAATATGTACACAATTAATGACTGAGTGAAAACAGGTGCGTCCTCGGGGTGTGCTGCTGCCATCACTCTCCAGCCGGTGGTTAGTACACTGGCGAGGTGGAGTGCCATATAGAAAGAGGAACTGCAGCGCCACGGCGAGCAGATGTCACACAAAAATTATTCCTTCAAATTAAATCATGACAAAATATTGTGTTGACTCGTGTCATTGTGTTGACACGAGTCCACCTTGCGTGTTGACTCATGTCCGTACTTTTTGGATGCCAGCAAAAAAGTACGGACAGGGGCATGTTTTCCAATGTGTTGCATCTCTTCTTCTTTAAACAACACTCTGTATTTGGGACCTGAGGAGACTAATTGTTTTAGTTTTGAAAGTGAAATGTTTTTCCATTCTTGCTTGATATAGGATTTCAGCTGATCAACAGTTCAGGGTCTCCTTTGTTATATTTTTCATTTCATAATGCACCAAATGTTTTCAATGGGTGACAGGTCTGGACAGCAGGCAGGCCAGTTTAGTGCCTGGACTTTAACTACAGAGCCATGCTGGTTGTAATATGTGCAGAATGTGGTTTGACATTGTCTTGCTGACATTTTCTATTGAATATAGTGTTTAAATGATTTGTACAACATTAAGGGTTGTGTCTGCTGATAGGAACATCACTGAAAGATGTAAAATGTTTCTATCAAACAAGGACAACTATACACAAAACATCTTGTGGTGCAAAAGTTGTATCATAGAGGTTTCCCGTTCCCGTTCTCCTTCTGGCAAACTTTGTATGAGACCCACACTGACCTATATAGCCGTCAAACATGAAACAAATGTCCTAAGGGTTTCCCATTGTGGAATGTGCCTTTAAAGTCAGTGTCAGTGTGTAAATAAAATATCAAACAGAACAAAATGTACTGTTTGTAATTCAATAAAATTACAGAATTAGTCAGGGGTTAAAATTATTTTGCAAAATGCTACATATATTATCTAGGCGTAGTTTGTTTAATTGTTTTTTGTGATAATGCTTCACAGTGGATCCAAAAGTTTGTGTGTTGGTGTGTTTGTGTGTGTATAGGTGGCCATCATTGCTGGGAATTTTGACCTGGCAGAGATCATTAAGATCCATAAGGCCTCAGACGTTGGTGAGTCCATCCACTGTCTGTAATGGATGTGTCAGTGTGTCTGCGTCCGTGTGTCTGCATCCATGTGTCTGTGTGTTTGTGTCCATGTGTCTGCATGTCTGTGTCCGTGGGTCTGTGTCCGCGTGTCTGTGTCCGCGTGTCTGTGTCCGCGTGTCTGTGTCCGCGTGTCTGTGTCCGCGGGTCTGTGTGTCCGCGGGTCTGTGTGTCCGCGGGTCTGTGTGTCCGTGTGTCCGTGTGTCCATTTTTCCGTGTGTCCATTTGTCCGTGTGTCCATTTGTCCGTGTGTCCATTTGTCCGTGTGTCCATTTGTCTGTGTGTCCGTGTGTCCGTTTGTCTGTGTGTCTGTGTTATTATCCCTTTGTGTGTGTCCCTGTGTGTGTGTGTCCCTGTGTTTATCTATAAATGTGTGTTTGATCATGTGTATCCTGATGGATTTTTGTGAGTGTGTGTCTGTGGGTGGATGTGTGGTTGTATTTATGTAACCTGTTGTCTGTGTATGCGTGTGAGTCTATTTCTGAGTTTGTGTTTTTTTAAGTGTAACCTGCTGTCTCCTTCTGTGTGTGTTTGTGTGTGTGTGTCCCTGTGTGTGTGTGTGTGTCGGTTTCTGTGTGTGTGTTTGTTTAACTTTCTGATTGTGTTTCTTAGTGCCTTTCAGAGAAAGCCCATCCTACTCCTCAAAGCGCAGACGTCTGGGCGGAGCCAGTCATGTTAGTGGGAGTGGCTTGTCATCTCCTCGTTCTCTGATTCGCTCAGCCAGTGACAATGCTCTGGAAAGTCCCGCCTCCTCTTCTCCTGGCCCCTCCCTCCACAGCCTGGAGAACACTCCCAGTCGGCAGGCAGATACACATAGCCTTCGCAGAGAGACGCGACGCCTGAGGTAAACACCTATACATACATACAGTATCTCACGAAATGTGAGGGGTGAGTATACCCCTCACATTTTTGTAAATATTTGATTATATCTTTTCATGTGACAACACTGAAGAAATGACACTTTGCTACAATGAAAAGTAGTGAGTGTACAGCTTGTATAACAGTGTACATTTGCTGGCCCCTCAACGTAACTCAACACACAGACATTAATGTCTAAACTGCTGGCAACAAAAGTGACTACACCAAATTGTGAAAATGTCCAAATTGGGTGAAAATGTCCAAATTGGGCACAAAGTGTCAATATTTTGTGTGGGCACCATCTTTTTCCAGCACTGCCTTAACCCTCT
This sequence comes from Esox lucius, assembly GCF_011004845.1. Classification (NCBI taxonomy): domain Eukaryota; kingdom Metazoa; phylum Chordata; class Actinopteri; order Esociformes; family Esocidae; genus Esox; species Esox lucius. The sequence goes on from NC_047582.1 coordinate 37,380,129, forward strand.
TGGGCATGGAGTTCACCAGAGCTTCACAGGTTGCCACTGGAGTCACCTTCCACTCCTCCATGATGACTTCACTGAGCTGGTGGATGTTAGAGACCTTGCGCTCCTCCACCTTGCGTTTGAGGATGCCCCACAGATGCTGAATAGGGTTTAGGGCTGGAGACATGCTTGGCCAGTCCATCACCTTTACCCTCAGCCTCTTTAGCAAGGCAGTGGTTGTCTTGGAGGTGTGTTTGGGGTGGTTATCATGTTGGAATACTGCCCTGTGGCCCAGTCTCCAAAGGGAGGGGATCATGCTCTGCTTCAGTATGTCACAGTACATGTTGGCATTCATGGTTCCCTCAATGAGCTGGCAGCACTCATGCAGACCCAGACCATGACACTCCCACCACCATGCTTGACTGTAGGCAAGACACACTTGTCTTTGTTCTCCTCACCTTGTTGCCGCCACACACGCTTGACACAATCTGAACCATCAGACCACAGGACGTGGTTCCAGTAATCCATGTCCTTAGCCTGCTTTTCTTCAGCGAACTGTTTGTGGGCTTTCTTTTGCATCATCTATAGAAGAGGCTTCCTTCTGGGATGACAGCCATGCAGACCAATTTGATGCAGTGTGAGGCGTATGGTCTGAGCCCTGACAGACTGATCTCCCACCCCTTCAACCTCTGCAGCAATGCTGGCAGCACTCATGTCTATTTCCCAAAGACAACCTCTGGATATGACGCTGAGCATGTGCACTCAACTTCTTTGGTTGATCATGGCGAGGCCTGTTTTGAGTGGAACCTGTCCTGTTAACCCGCTGGTCTTGGCCATCGTGCTACAGTTCAGATTCAGGGTCTTGGCAATCTTCTTATAGCCTAGGCCATCTTTATGTAGAGCAACAATTATTTTTTTCAGATCCTCAGAGAGTTCTTTGCCATGAGGTGCCATGTTAAACTTCCAGTAACCAGTATGAGGGAATGTGAGAGCGATGACACCAAATTTAACACACCTAAGACCTTGTAACACTAACGAGTCACATGACACCGGTGAGGGAAAATTGCTTATTGGGCCCAATTTGGACATTTTCACTTAGGGGTGTAGTCACTTTTGTTGCCAGAAGTTTAGACATTAATGGCTGTGTGTTGAGTTATGTTGAGGGGACAGCAAATGTACACTGTTATACAAGCTTTACACTCACCACTTTACATTGTAGCAAAGTGTCATTTCTTCAGTGGTGTCACATGTAATGAAATATTTACAAAAATGTGAGAGGGTGTACTCACTTTTTGAGATACTGTAATATATAGATACATACACATACACACAGTTGTGCTCAAAAGTTTGCATACCCTTGGAGATTTGGTAATATATGTACCATTTGTAAAAAAAAAACATGAGTGAGCAGGCAAAACATTTATTTCTTATGTGGGAGTCACTTTCAACTGTAACATAATGGCAGACAATCATATAAAACCCTAACCCAAAAAAGAAAAATAATTACTGACCCCTGTTCAAAAGTCTGCATACCCTTAGTTCTTAATTATGTATATTGCCCCCTTTAGCATCAATGACAGTGTGCAGTATTTTGTAATAGTTGTCTGTGAGGCTCAGAATTCTTGCAGGTGGTATACAGTGGGGAGAACAAGTATTTGATACACTGCTGATTTTGCAGATTTTCCCACTTACAAAGCATGTAGAAGTCTATAATTTTTATCATAGGTACAAAAATCCAGAAAATCACATTGTATGATTTTTAAGTAATTAATTTGCCTTTTATTGCATGACATAAGTATTTGATCACCAACCAACCAGTAAGAATTCCGTCTCACAGACCTGTTAGTTTTTCTTTAAGAAGCCCTCCTGTTCTCCACTCATTACCTGTATTAACTGCACCTGTTTGAACTCGTTACCTGTATAAAAGACACCTGTCCACACATTCAACCAAACAGACTCCAATCTCTCCACAATGGCCAAGACCAGAGAGCAGTGTAAGGACATCAGGGATAAAAGTGTTGACCTGCACAAGGCTGGGATGGGCTACAGGACAATAGGCAAGCAGCTTGGTGAGAAGGCAACTGTTGGTGCAATTAAAAATGGAAATGGAAGAAGTTCAAGATGACGGTCAATCTCCCTCTGGGGCTCCATGCAAGATCTCACATCGTGGGGCATCAAAGATCATGAGGTGAGGGATCAGCCCAGAACTACACGGCAGAACCTGGTCAACGACCTGAAGAGAGCTGGGACCACAGTCTCAAAGAAAACCATTAGTAACACACTACGCCGCCATGGATTAAAATCCTGCAGCGCACGCAAGGTCCCCCTGCTCAAGCCAGCGCATGTCCAGGCCCGTCTGAAGTTTGCCAATGATCATCTGGATGATCCAGAGGAGGAATAGGAGAAGGTCATGTGGTCTGTTGAGACAAAAAATAGAACTGTTTGGTCTAAACTCCACTCGCCGTGTTTGGAGGAAGAAGGATGAGTACAACCCCAAGAACACCATCCCAACCGTGAAGCATGGAGGTGGAAACATAATTCTTTGGCGATGCTTTTCTGCAAAGAGGACAGGATGACTGCACCGTATTGAGGATGGATGGGGCCATGTATCACCAGATCTTGGCCAACCACCTCCTTCCCTCAGTAAGAGCATTGAAGATGGGTCGTGGCTGGGTCTTTCAGCATGACAACGACCCAAAACACAAGGCTGGGATGGGCTACAGGACAATAGGCAAGCAGCTTGGTGAGAAGGCAACAACTGTTGGCGCAATTATTTGAAAATTTTGAAGAGGTTTCAGAAACAAAGGTTTCTGTACCAAATATTAAGTTCTGCTTTTCTGATGTCTCAAATACTTATGTCATGCAATAAAATGCAAATTAATTACTTTAAAACTATACAATGTGATTTTATGGATTTTTGTTTTAGATTCCGTCACTCACAGTTGAAGAGTACCTATGATAAAAATGACAGACTTCTACATGCTTTGTAAGTGGGAAAACCTGCAAAATCGGCAGGTTATCAAATATTTGTTCTCCCCACTGTAACAATAGTGACTAGAAGCAATTTCAAATAATGTAGAAATGGGAATATGGACAGTTTGAATTTAAATCTTAAATATACATATAAGCATTGTAGTGCCTATAAATGGATACATTAAAATGTGTTAATGTACTGGAATGTACATAGAAAATGACCAGAGCATATGAAGTGTACATGTGATCAATAGATCAGTATTGCTGGTTGAGGAGGCTTATGGTCTAGGGGTAAGAACTGTCTGTGAGTCTGGAAGTGCATGTCCTGATGCTCCAGTAACATCTACCAGACGGCAGGAGTGTGAACTGACCATAGCCTGGGTGACTGTAGTCTTTTATGATGTTCCAGTAATGTCTACCAGATGGCAGCAGTGTGAACAGACCATAGCCGGGGTGGCTGTAGTCTTTTATGATGTCACATGCTTTCCTAAGGCAACGTGTATGGTAGATGCCTTGAACGGAAGGGAAATGACGCGCTTTGCAGACTTCACCACCTTCTGGATGGCCTAGAGATCAACAGCGGAGCAGCTGCCATTCCAGTAATGCAGTAATGCAGCCTGAGAGGATGTATATGCTTAAAACACATTTTAAAAAGATTGGGACAGGGGGGTGTTTACCACTTTGTTGCATCACCTCTTTTACCAATACTCTGTAAGTGTTGGGGAACTGAGGAGACCAGTTGTAGTTTTCAAAGTGAGATGTATTCCCATTCTTGCTTGATATAGGATTTCAGCTGCTCAACTGTTCAGGGTCTACTTTGTCATGTTTATTGTTTCAAAATGTGCCAAATGTTTTCAATGGGTGATAGGTCTGGACTGCAGACAGGCCAGTTTAGCACCCAGACACTTTAACTACTGAGCCATGCTGTTATAATACTTGCAGAATGTGGTTTGGCATTGTCTTGCTGAAATAAGCAAGGCCTTCCCTGAAAATATGTCATCTGGATGGCAGCATATAGTGCTCCAAAACTTGTATATATTGTTCAGCATTAATGGTGCCTGCACAGATGTGCAAGTCACCCAAGCCATGTGTACTAATGCACCCCCATACCATCACAGAGGCTGGCTTTTGAACAGTGCACCACAGAACAGTTTTCCATTTCGGCTCAGTCCATCTTAAATGAACTTGGGCCCAGAGAAGGTGGCGGGGGCTCTGGATCTTGTTTATATATGGTTTCTTCTTTGCATGGTAGGGTTTTAACTTGCATTTGTGACAGAATTCAGGAAATGGGTCCTATCGCAAAATTTTGGTTTGGCTTTTTATTGTATTTTATAAACGTCCAGACTCAGAGCTTTGTAATGGTATATCCTACAATACTGATAAAGTTATGGGAAATATATGCTGCTCTAAAAAAGCCTTGAAAGATTCACACTTGCCAGAGAGCTGGTCTTTGTTTACTCCCATTCAACGTAGTTCACACCCTCTTAGGCCTTAACCCACCCCGCTATTTAAGTATTCAAATGAGGGCACTCTGGCCTTGTACTAAACTGGTCTGGTTGATCTCAAATAAACACATATGATATCCAACCAAATAAAATGTAATTGTTTTCATATGCACTTGATACATCAGGTAGAAACAGTATAGTGAAAGGTAAAGTGACTTAGCAGTAATAATAAATAGTAGCAGCAATGTAAGTGCAGATAGTTTGAACCGTTTAGCAGTCTTATTGTACTGAGGGCCTGGGTTGTCAACATCAAGCATCAGAATCAAAATCAGAAAGAATGAGTTTCACAACTAACAAGGAATTTGTTCTGGTCCGTTAGTGCAAATTATTTTACAAAATGAATAAAAAATAAGAATAGTGGCCTGAGCATTAATATATTACAAAAAAATATACTAAAAATATGTAAGGCGCAAGATTTGAGGGTTGGGGAGGTGTTAGAGTCAGTTTGGCATAATCACTCACACCTGGGTAAATGACCGGTCAATCAGGTAGCTTATCAAACTGACTTGCTCACTTGTGAGGACAATGCAAATATAATAACTAGGCATAATCACACACACCTGGGTGAATGACCGGTCAATAAGGTAGCTTATTATCAAGCTAAATGACTTGCTCACTTTTGTGAAGAAAAGCTAGTTGCACAACAAACAAGCTAGAAACCAAGAAAATGTTAGCTAGCTGGTAAGTTAATGTTGTTACGTAGCTAGTTAACTTTAACAGTTATGTCTTTAGCTACAGTAAAGCTAGATAAATAGCAATGCAAAGAATTTTTGACAACTTTCTGAAAAATAATTATGTAGCCAGTCAGCAAACTTTAGACTCCCCCGTATAAATGTAGGAATGTTTCGTGACAGATGGGAAATCCCTTGATTACATACAAAGTTCTTTGCCATTTGCGTTTGGTCTGTTGACTTTACTGTGTTTTCGCTACTCAAAGTGTTCAATATTCAGGCAATCAAATGCCAGAATTTTGTCCATTTCCTTCTAATATGCTGCCTGCACAGGACATTCCACTGATTCCATCACACTTTCAACTTCATCTGTGACAACACTGTACATCTTAGTTCCTTCACCATCACACGGTCAACTTCATCTGTGACAACAACACTGTACATCTCAGTTCCTTCACCATCACACGGTCAACTTAATCTGTGACAGCAAGATTGTACATCTCAGTTCCTTCACCATCACACGGTCAACTTAATCTGTGACAACAAGATTGTACATCTCAGTTCCTTCACCATCACACGGTCAACTTAATCTGTGACAACAACACTGTACATCTCAGTTCTTTCACCATCATTTTCATCAGATGAATCTGCAATGTTTCATTCTCTGACAACATTGTGAACAGTATCCAAGTGTGGTATTTCCTCATTGTTGTCTGATTCATCTTTCGAGTCAGACAGGGTCATGGCATCATTGTCCTCCAGAAAGTATTCTCTCACACATGGTTCCCACTCAGATTTGCTGTCAACACTAAATTCGGTTTGAGTTTTACATTTTATTCGTATTTTCACTTTGCATACTAGTTTATTACGTCACATTTGACGGTTCACAATCTTCAAGAAGGCATTTCTGCAAAACAGAAATGCCTTCTTGAAGATAAACGTCTCTCCTGAAAAGTAGTGAGATGCGACATAAGACCAGTTTCCTGAATTCTGTCACATTTGTGGATGCAGTGACATGTTCACAGACAATTATTTTTGGAAGTGTTCCTGAGCCCATGCAGTGAAGTCCACTACAGAATTGTGTCTGTTTTTAATGCAGTGCTGCCTGAGGGCCCGAAGATCACGACCATGCAATACTTTTTGGCCTAGTCCCTTACATACAGAGATTTCGCCGAATTCTCAGAATATTTTAATGATTATGTACTGTAGATGATGAGATCCCTAAAATCTGCAATTTGCAATTTTACATTGAAAAAGGTTTTGAACCCCTCCCCGTCTTAACTTCTGACACTCCCATCCTCTCTGGAATGATATTTTAATACCCAATACCGTTACTAACCTATTTCCAATTTACCTCATTAGTTGTGTGATATTCCAGCTGGTTTAGTTTTTTTGCATTACACAACTTTTCCAGTCTTTTGTTGCCTTGGTGTGAGTAATGATAATCAGAGGAATGGAGTCCTGGTGTGAGTAATGGTAATCAAAGGAATGGAGTCCAGGTGTGAGTAATGGTAATCAAAGGAATGGAGTCCAGGTGTGAGTAATGGTAATCAAAGGAATGGAGTCCAGGTGTGAGTAATGGTAATCAAAGGAATGGAGTCCTGGTGTGAGTAATGGTAATCAAAGGAATGGAGTCCAGGTGTGAGTAATGGTAATCAAAGGAATGGAGTCCAGGTGTGAGTAATGGTAATCAAAGGAATGGAGTCCAGGTGTGAGTTATGGGAATGGAAAGGGGCCAAACAGAGATGGAACTATGTTGGTGGCAGCTAATAGACCAGTGATGCCAAGCGTTTTTATTTTATGCCTTTTATTTTTAGTTTGGCAATTATTGGGCATTGCATTTTCATTGAAATGCAGAGGTCAACATAGGTTATCTTCATAGCAGTGAAAATTGTGTCCAGACACTTGCTATCATCCTTTGTTATGCTTTGCCAAACCTTTACGGATGCCATTTTGATCATCAAACAAAACACTGCAACTGCTTTTAAGACAAGATTATGCCAGCAATCATTTGAAGACAACAGCTAATGTGATCATAAAAAAGTAAGAATAAGGCACACAAACCTCATATGTCATATTACTTTTTGTGGATGATGAGGGAAAGTTTGTGGCACAACTTTTGGCAGATTCAGAACATTATCACGATCAAGTGACAACATCTTCACCAAGCAGAACATTAACTCCTCCACTCCTGGCTAGTTAGAGGAAGTAACAGCTTGTTGCTTCACAAGGGAATAACACATTTGTGCCCAGGAAACTTTTCTGTAGTCTGACAGACAAACTGGAAAGTTTGCTGTCTAATTAGTGATGGCAGTTTACATATATGAATGAAATAGGAAGAAACACGAGAACACATCAATACTGCAACGCTTTCCATTACCAGACTAAGAAAGCAATCATTTGAGCTCCACAGCTGATTTGCGAGCCTATCAAGTTATCAAAACAGGGTTGCTATTGTAATCTAATCAATATTACCAACATTTCAAAGAATGAAACATGGACAACCCCAAACATATCTGCAGTTTGTTATTCACCTCGACATTATTAACTGTTTCAAAGAGCAAGGATGTTTCCAACTCTGTATCATCAAACAACACAGAAACAGACTCTTCTAATGTGAAATGTCATGTCCGCTTTGATGCTAGCATTTTAAGTAAAGAAATTAATAAAACAGCATACCCCCTTTCTGGTTTCTAATTAATGACCACATCCATGTGAATACAGTAACAGTTTTTCAGGTAGATTGTGATATTTACACAAATATTATGGTTAATGAAACACAGCCATTCATGGCCACTGCAGAAATCTAAAGGAAGGCTGTCTGCTGTAACTCCAGTAATTTAAAGGAAGGCAATCAACGGCCACTACAGTAATTTAAAGGAAGGCAATCCGAGGCCACTACAGTAATTTAAAGGAAGGCAATCCGAGGCCACTACAGTAATTTAAAGGAAGGCAATCAACGGCCACTACAGTAATTTAAAGGAAGGCAATCAACGGCCACTACAGTAATTTAAAGGAAGGCAATCCGAGGCCACTACAGTAATTGAAGGAAGGCCGTTGATGGCCACTATGGGTTCTGAACTAATATCTGATTACAATGGGTGTCTGTGCGTATGTATATGTGTGTCTGTGTTTTTGTGTGTGTATTAATGTGCGTGTCTGATTGTGTCTGTGTGTATGTGTAGCCCCAGTGGCAGGCTACAGAGGGACCCCAGCCCGCCCCCTTCTCCCCCAAGCCCTGTGCAGCGTGGGAAACGTAGACTGTACAGTGCTGTGCCAGGGAGAACCTTCATTGCTACGCGCTCACACACACCGCAGGGTCCAGGAGAGATCAGCCTGCACCGTGGAGAAAGGGTCAAAGGTCAGATATCTCCTGCACTCTGGTTGGAGGAACCAGCAGATAGGAACCATCAGACAGGGATAGAAGACCCACAGAAAAGGTTAGAAGAACATGCAGACATGTTTATAGAAACCAGCAGACAGGGTTAGAAGATCCAGCAGATAGGAATCCACTGACATGGTTAGAGGAACCAGCAGACAGGGTTAGAGGAACCAGCAGATAGGGTTAGAGGAACCAGCAGACAGGGACTAACAGGTGGGGTTAGAGGAACCAGCAGACAGGGACTAACAGAAGGGGGTTAGAGGAACCAGCAGACATGGTTGGAGGAATCAGCAGACAAGGACTAACAGGTGGGGTTAGAGTAATCAGTAGACAGTTTTACATGAACCAACAGAAAATAACCAGCAGTGAGTGTTAGGGGAACCAGCAGACAGGAACTACCTGGCAGGGTTAGATGAACCCTTTTACAGGAAGCAGCAGAGAGGGGTTGGAGGAACCAACAGACAGGATCCAATATTAATATGACGTATGTTTTGTTTGTTATTTTGTATCATATCTATATTGTTGCAGTGCTTAGTATCGAGAAGGAGGGTTCTGGGAGGGTTCAGTTAAAGGAAGGACCGGGTTGGTTTCCTGCTGACTGTGTTGAAGAAGTCCAGATGAGACAGTATGACCCACGCCTAGGTAACCCACACACCTACACACTGTAATGATTGTCCTGCTTGGCCTATACTAGATCCTTAAAACCCCATGCTTCCTTCAAGCAGTTCCAGAGGTAGACCCTAACTCTAACCTCTACTCTGTCTTCTGGGGCTGAGTTCCAGAGGTAGAGGACATGACTTTTGACTATGTGTGATTGTGTATATATATATTTTTTATTTGTGTATGTGTGTGTGTCTTTGTTGGCGGGTCCATTCAGAAACAAGAGAGGATCGCACCAAAAGGCTTTTCAGACACTATACCGTGGGTTCCTATGACAACTACTCTTCCTACAGGTAACTCACGTACACCCATGTACGCATAAGCATTTTCACACTCTACCTGGTTGCCTGATTTCAGAGACTGACCCTCTTAGATGTCCTGTTGTGGAAATTGTAATGAAAAAAGCAGGGAGACTGAAGATTATTATTTACAATTAAGGCTTTATTGAAGACTGCAAACCTGGAGCAGTTAACAACATGCTCAGCAGAGTCAGGTCAAGAGTTTTCCATCCAAGGATCAGCTCAGTAAGAAGAGCAGAAACAGACACAATGGCCTTACTCAATTACTTGATTATATTTAAAATGTCCATTTAACATAATAATAAGCAATATGGTTTCATTGTAATTTGGAATAGCTCAATTTCCACCACAGTCCCCTGTGTGAATCAAATCCACATTGCAACCAGCAGGTACTCCAGATAGAGGCTGTATTTTCCTTTAGCTGAAATGTAGGTATGCCAGAAATACACTGAACAAAATTATAAACGCAATTGGCATGCTGACTGCAGGAGTGTCCACCAGAGCTGTTGCCCGTTAACTGAATGTTCATTTCTCTGCCATAAGCCGTCTCCAAAGGCGTTTCAGAGAATTTGGCAGTACATCCTACCAGCCTCACAATCGCAGACCACGGGTAACCACACCAGCCCAGGACCTCCACATCCAGCATCTTCACCTCCAAGATCGTCTGAGACCTGCCACCCGGACAGCTGCTGCAACAATCGGTTTGCAGAACCAAAGAATTTCAGCACAAACTGTCAGAAACCGTCTCAGGGAAGCTAATTTGAATGTTCGTCGTCCTCATTGGGGTCTCGACCTAACTGCAGTTTGTCGTCGTAACTGACTTGAGTGGGCAAATAATCACATTCAATGGCGTCTGGCACTATGGAGAGGTGTTCTCTTCACGGATGAATCCCAGTTTTCAATGTACAGGGCAGATGGCAGATGGCAGACAGCGTATATAGCGTTCTGTGGGTCAGCAGTTTGCTGATGTCAACGTTGTGGATTGAGTGGCCAATGGTGGTGGTTGTGTTATGGTATGGGCAGGCGTGTGCTATGGACAACGAAGACAGGTGCATTTTATTGATGGCATTTTGAATGCACCGAGACACCGTGACGAGATACTGAGGCCCTTTGTTGTGCCATTCATCCACGACCATCACCTCATGTTGCAGCATGATAATGCACAGCCCCATGTTGCAAGGATCTGTACCCAATTCCTGGAAGCTGAAAACATCCCAGTTCTTGCATGGCCAGCATACTCACCAGACATGTCACCCATTGAGCATGTTTGGGATGCTCTGGATCGGCGTATACGATAGCGTGTTCCAGGTTCTGCCAATATCCAGCAACTTCTCACAGCCATTGAAGAGGAGTAGACCAACATTCCACAGGCCACAATCAATCAACCTGATCAACTCTATGTGAAGGAGACGTGTTGCACTGCGTGAGGCAAATGGTGGTCACACCAGATACTGACTGGTTTTTGGACCCCCCCGGACACCCCCAATACAGTGAAACTGCACTTTTTAGAGAGGCCTTTTATTGTGGCCAGCCTAAGACACACCTGTGCAATAATCATGCTGTCTAATCTGCATCTTGATATGCCATACCTGTGAGGTGGATGGATTATCTCGGCAAAGGAGAAGTGCTCACTAATACAGATTTAGACAGATTTGTGAACAATATTTGAGAGAAACAGGCCTTTGTGTACATAGAGAAAGTCTTAGATCTTTGAGTTCAGCTCTTGATAAATGGAGGCAAAAACAAAAGTGTTGCTTTTATAATTTTGTTCAGTGTATATTGTATTTTGGTTTAGGCAATCTGCAGGTATTCCAGATAGAGGCTATATTTTCCTTTTAGGTGACATGCAGGTATCCTACATTCATGGTTTAATATGTTTTGGCTAGAATAACTTCAAACAGAATGATTGTTTATGTAAGTATTTTGTCTGCGAGATCTGAATATTGGGTAATTGCACATGGTGACTGGAGATGTGGGATGTAGGCTTGACATAAGTGTTTTGACAGAATTTTCAGCATTGTCCATTGTGTACAGAAAACATCTGGGTGAACCAATGCTAAGCAATACAGTGACTTGGTGTTGCAGTCGAAAGCAAAACTGTGCTGGGTTACACTGGCTATAAGCAGGTTGAGGAAGTAGGCCATATAAATGATATGTTGTGCTGACAAAAGATAACAATAAAAACTGATATATTCTGAATTACTTAAAATATCTATTTGAGATCCAAATATGAATTTCCTTTTAAATGTACAGCAGACAACAATCTGATTAGTGCAAAAGGGTTAGGGTTAGGGTCCTAGTTAACACATCTTTGTTAACTAGGACCGGCTAAGTAAAACCTCTTTAGCATGTTTGTTTCACACCATCTGTTGCTATATTTTCTGACCAGGATGTACATCACATTTTCTTTCTGAAACCAAAATTCCAAATTTGCTCCAATTCAGGTTTTACAGATCTTGCTAAATCTTTTGTCTTGAAAACCTGCTGTCAGGACACCCAAGTGTTGTAGTTCTCCCCTTGTGTATCTACACTTATATTTTTGCAATTTTTGTAATTTAGCAGGCACTCTTATCCAGAACTACTTACAGTTATCTCTGACTCCTACCCTGTGATCTTAGTGATTATGTTATCGAAGAGAAGAGTGCCGTGCTGCAGAAGAGAGACAGCGAAGGATTCGGCTTTGTTCTCCGAGGAGCTAAAGGTAATGATGAGGTAATGATGAAAGGGCTGTTCAACCTTGTTTCCCAAAAAGTTGGGACACTGTGTAAAATGCAAATAAAAACACAATGCAATGATGTGCAAATCATTAATCCCTACATTTTATTGAAAAAACATGTACAATGTACAAAGACAACATAACAGATGTGGAAATTGAGAAATGTTATTGTTTTTGGAAAAATACATGCCCAATTTAAATTCCATGCCATCAACAAGTTTCAAAAGGTTTCAAAAAGTTTGGACATGGGTATGTTTACCATTGTGTTGTGTCACCTCTTCTTTAAACAATGCTCTACAAGCGTTTGGGAACTGAGGAGACCAATTGCCATTGTTTTGATAGTGAAATGTATTCCAATTCTTGATTGATATATGGCTGCAGCTGCTCAACAGTTCGTGGTCTCCTTTGTTGTATTTTTTATTTCATAATGCACTAAATTATTTCAATGGATGAAAGGTCTGGACTGCAGGCAGGCCAGTTTAGCACACAGACTCTTTTTCTATGGAGCCATGCTGTTGTAATATGTGCAGAATGTTGTTTGGCATTGTCTTTCTGAAAAAAGCACAGCCTTCCCTGAAAAAGACATTATCTGCATGGCAGCATATGTTGTTTCAAAACCTGTATATATTGTTTCCAGATAAATGGGGCCTTCACAGATGTGCAAGTCACCCATGCCATGTGAACTAATGGACCCCCCATACCATCACGGATCCTGGCTTTTGAACTGTGCACTGATAGAGAAGCCACATGGTCCCTCTCGTCTTTAACCCAGAGGACATGGCGTCCCAAAAATAATTTCAGATTTTGATTTGTCAGTCCAAAGGACAGTTTTCCACTTAGACTTAGTCGATCTTAAATTAACTTGGGCCCCATGGGCCCTGTGGGCCCAGTGAAGAAGGCGGCTTTTCTGGATCTTTTTAATACATGGTTTCTTCTTTGCATGGTACAGTTTTAATTTGCATTAGTGGACAAAAGTTGGACAATTGTTTCTGAGCCCATCCAATGATATCTACTACTGAATCGTGTCTGTTTTTAATGCAGTGCTGCCTGAGGGCCTGAAGATCACGGCCATCAAATATTGGTTTTCGGCCGTGTCCCTTGCATACAGAGATTTCTCTGGATTCTCTGAATCTTTTAATGATATGCAATTGCAGTTTTACATTGAGAAACATTCTTAAAGTGTTGCCATATTTGCCTACACAGTCTTTCACCGAGTGGTGAACCCCTCTCCATCTTTACTTCTGAAAGATTATCTCTTAACCTAGTTAGTTGTGAGATGTTCCTCCAGGTTTATTTTTTAGCCTTAAACAACATTTCAAAGTCTTTGCCGCTGTCCCAACTTTTTTGAAACGTGTTTCTGGCACCAAATTCAAAGTGGGCATATATTTTTCAAGAAACAACCTCTGTTTCAACATTTGAAATTATGTCTTTGTACCATTTTCTATTGAATATAGTGTTCAAATGTTTTGCGTATCATTGTATTCAGTTTTTCTTTACATTTAACACAGCGTCTCAACTTTTTGGAAATGGGGTTGTGTCTAGGTGATGATGAGGAAATGATGAAGGGGATGTATCTAGGTATTGATGACATAATGATGAAGGGAATGTATCTAGGTAACAATGAGGTAATGGTGAAGGGAATGTATCTAGGTAACAATGAGGTAATGGTGAAGGGGATGTATCTAGGTATTAATGAGGTAATATTTAGGGGGAGGTAACCAGGTAATGAACAGGGGGATCATCATCATCATCATCTTCCGCTTATCCGGGGCCGAGTCGCGGGGGCAGCAGTCTAAGCAGAGATGCCCAGACATCCCTAGACACTTCCTCCAGCTTTTCCGGGGGGACACCGAGGTGTTCCTAGTCCAGCCGGGAGACATAGTCCCTCCAGCATGTCCTAGGTCTTCCCCGGGGTCTCCTCCCGGTGGGACGGGACCGGAACACCTTCCCAGGAAGGCGTTCCAGAGGCATCCGAAACAGATGCCCAAGCCACCTCAGCTGAACCCTCTCGATGTGGAGGAGCAACGGCTCTACTCTGAGCTCCTCCCGGGTGACCGAGCTTCTCACCCTACCTCTAAGGGATCGCCCAGCCACCCTGCGGAGAAAGCTCATTTCGGCCACCTGTATCCAGGATCTTGTCCTTTCGGTCATGACCCAAAGCTCATGACCATAGGTGAGAGTAGGAACGTAGATTGACCGGTAAATTGAGAGCTTCGCCTTGCGGCTCAGCTCTTTCTTCACCACGACAGACTGATACATTGACCGCATTACTGCAGAAACTGCACCGATCCGTCTGTCAATCTCCTGTTCCATCCTTCCCTCACTCGTGAACAAGACCCCTAGATACTTAAACTCCTTCACTTGAGGCAGGCACTCTCCACCAACCTGAAGTGGGCAAGCCACCCTATTCCGATTGAGGACCATGGCCTCAGATTTGGAGGTACTGATTCTCATCCCCACTGCTTCACACTCGGCTGCAAACCGTCCCAGTGCATGCTGAAGGTCCTGGTTTGAAGGTGCCAACACGACAACATCATCCGCAAAGAGCAGATACGAAATCGTGTGGTCCCCAAAACTGACACCCTCCGTCCCCTGGCTGCGCCTGGAAATTCTGTCCATAAAAATTACGAACAGAACCGGCGACAATGGGCAGCCCTGCCGGAGTCCAACATGCACTGGGAACAAGTCTGACCTACTGCCGGCAATGCGGACCAAGCTCCTGCTTCAGTCGTACAGGGACCTGACAGCCCTTAGCAAAGGACCCAGGACCCCATATTCCCAAAGCACTCTCCACAGGATGCCGCGAGGGACACAGTCAAATGCCTTCTCCAAATCCACAAAACACATGTAGATTGGTTGGGCAAACTCCCATGAACCCTCCAACACCCCGTAGAGGGTATAGAGCTGGTCCAGTGTTCCATGGCCCTGACGAAAACTACACTGTTCCTCCTGAATCCGAGGTTCTACTATCGGCCGTATTCTCCTCTCCAGAACCCTGGCATAGACTTTCCCGGGGAGGCTGAGAAGTGTGATTCCCCTATAGTTGAAACACACCCTCCGGTCCCTCTTCTTAAAAAGAGGGACCACCACCCCAGTCTGCCATCCCAGAGGCACTGTCCACGACCGCCACGTGATGTTGCACAGGCATGTCAACCAAGACAGCCCCACAACATCCAGAGACTTGAGGTACTCAGGCCTTGCCACCGAGGAGTTTCTTGACTACCTCTGTGACTTCAGCCCGGGTGATGGACGAGTCCACCTCTGAGCCCTCATCCTCTGCTTCCTCAACGGAAGACGTGACGGCGGGATTGAAGAGATCTTCGAAGTATTCCTTCCACCGCCCGACGACATCCCCAGTTGAGGTCAACAGCTGCCCACCTTTACTGTAAACAGCGTTGGTAGGACACTGTTTCCCTCTCCTGAGGCGCCGGACGGTTTGCCAGAATCTCTTCGAGGCCAGTCGATAGTCCTTCTCCATGGCCTCACCCAACTCTCAACTCTCTTCACCCGAGTGTCCAAGACATACGGCCGCAGGTCAGATGAAATGACAACAAAGACGATCATCGACCTGTGGCCTAGGGTGTCCTGGTGCCACGTGCACTGATGGACACCCTTATGCTTGAACATGGTGTTCGTTATGGACAAACTGTGACTAGCACAGAAGTCCAATAACTGAACACCGCTCGGGTTCAGATCAGGGGGGCCGTTCCTCCCAATCACACCCCTCCAGGTGTCACTGTCATTGCCCATGTGGGCATTGAAGTCCCCCAGTAGAACGATAGAGTCCCCAGTCGGAGCACTTTCCAGCACCCCTCCCAGAGACTCCAAGAAGGTCGGGTACTCTGCACTGCCGTTCGGCCCGTAGGCACAAACAACAGTGAGAGACCTATCCCCGACCCGTGGGCGCAGGGAAACGACCCTCTCGTTCACCGGGGTAAACTCCAACACATGGCGACAGAGCTGGGGAGCTATAAGCAAACACACACCAGCCCTCCGCCTCTCACCATGGGCAACTCCAGAGTGGTGAAGAGTCCATCTTCTCTCAAGGAGTGTGGTTCCAGAGCCCAAGCCATGCGTAGAGGTGATCCCGACTACCTCTAGTCGGAACCTCTCAACCTCTCGCACGATCTCAGGCTCCTTCTCTGACAGCGAGGTGACGTTCCACTTCCTAGAGCTAGTTTCCGTGTCCAGGGATCCGGCTGTCTAGGCCCCCGCCTTCGACTGCCGCCCGATCCTCTCCGCACCGGCCCCTTATGGTCCCTCCTGTGGGTGGTGAGCCCACGGGAAGGCGGCCCCACGTCGGCCCTATGGGGAAAGGCCCGGCCACCAGGCGCTCGCTTACGATCCCCAACCCCAGGCCTGGCTCCAGGGTGGGGCCCTGGCTGCGCCATGCCGGGCGACGTCACGGACCTAAAATGTTTTCTCATCATTAAGGGGGTTTTGAACCACTCTTAGTCTGACCCGTTGCCTAGGACCTGTTTGCCTTGGGAGACCCTACCAGGGGCATGTAGCCCCAGACAACATAGCTCCTAGGGTCACTCGGGTACTTAAACCCCTCCACCACGTTAAGGTGGCAGTTCATGGAAGGGTAAACAGGGGGATATATCTTGGTAATAATGAGGCAGTATTTAGGGGGAGGTAACTAGGTAATGAGCAGGGGGATATATCTTGGTAATGATGAGACAGTATTTAGGGGGAGGTAACCAGGTAATGAACAGGGGGATGTATCTATGTAATGATTAAATAATGATTGGGGGATGTATCTATGTAATGATAAAGTAATGACTGGGGAGATGTATCTATGTAATGATTTGGGGGATGTATCTATGTAATGATTAAATAATGATTGGGGGATGTATCTATAGTGGGGAGAACAAGTATTTGATACACTGCCAATTTTGCAGGTTTTCCCACTTACAAAGCATGTAGAAGTCTGTTTTCATATGTACTCTTCAACTGTGAGTGATGGAATCTAAAACAAAAATCCAGAAAATCACATTGTATGATTTCTAAGTAATTAATTTGCATTTTATTGCATGACATAAGTATTTGATACATCAGAAAAGCAGAACTTAATATTTGGTACAGAAAACTTTGTTTTCAATTACAGAGATCATATGTTTCCTGTAGTTCTTGACCAGGTTTGATCACACTGCAGCAGGGATTTTGGCCCACTCCTCCATACAGACCTTCTCCAGATCCTTCAGGTTTCGGGGCTGTCGTTGGGCAATACAGATCAGCTCCCTCCAAAGATTTTCTATTGGGTTCAGGTCTGGAGACTGGCTAGGCCACTCCAGGACCTTAAGATGCTTCTTACGGAGCCACTCCTTAGTTGCCCTGGCTGTGTGTTTCGGGTCGTTGTCATGCTGGAAGACCCATCTTCAATGCTCAATACATGGCCCCATCCATCCTCCCCTCAATACGGTGCAGTCGTCCTGTCCCCTTTGCAGAAAAGCATCCCCAGAGAATTATGTTTCCATCCATGCTTCACGGTTGGGATGGGGTTCTTGGGGTTGTACTCATCCTTCTTCTTCCTCCAAACACGGCGAGTGGAGTTTAGACCAAAAAGCTCTATTTTTGTCACATCAGACCACATGACGTTCTCCCATTCCTCCTCTGGATCATCCAGATGGTCATTGGCAAACTTAAGATGGGCCTGGACATGCGCTGGCTTGAGCAGGGGGACCTTGCAGGATTTTAATCCATGATGGCGTAGTGTGTTACTAATGGTTTTCTTTGAGACTATGGTCACAGCTCTCTTCAGGTCATTGACCAGGTTCTGCCGTGTAGTTCTGGGCTGATCCCTCACCTTCCTCATGATCATTGATGCCCCACAAGGTGCGATCTACAATTTTAGCCCTGATGTCCTTACACAGCTCTCTGGTCTTGGCCATTGTGGAGAGGTTGGAGTCTGTTTGATTGAATGTGTGGACAGGTGTTTTTTATACAGGTAACAAGTTCAAACAGGTGCAGTTAATACAGGTAATGAGTGGAGAACAGGAGGGCTTCTTAAAGAAAAACTAACAGGTCTGTGAAAGCCGGAATTCTTACTGGTTGGTAGGTGATCAAATACTTATGTCATGCAATAAAATTCTAATTGATTATTAAAAATCATACAATGTGATTTTCTGGATTTTTGTTTTAGATTCCGTCACTCACAGTTGAAGAGTACCGATAAAAAAAATGACAGACTTCTACATGCTTTATAAGTGTGAAAACCTGCTAAATCGGCAGTGTATCAAATACTTGTTCTCCCCACTGTAAACCACCTGCAAGAATTCTGAACCTCACAGACAACTATTACAAAATACTGCACACTGTCATTGATGCTAAAGGTGGCAATATACATAATTAAGAATTAAAGGTATGCAGACTTTTGAGCTCTACATGCTTTGTAAGTAGGAAAACCTGCAAAATCTGCAGTGTATCAAATACTTGTTCTCCCCACTGTATGTAATGATTGGGGTGATGTATCTATGTAATAATAAAGTAATGATTGGGGGGATGTATCTATGTAATAATAAAGTAATGATTGGGGGGATGTATCTATGTAATGATAAAGTATAAATTGGAGGAATGTATCTGATAGAGTAATGATTGGGGGGATGTATCTATGTATTGATTGGTGGGATGTATCTAAATAATGATAAAGTAATATTTGGTGGAATCTATCTGATAAAGTAATGTAAATCTAATGTAAAGTAAAAAATAAATTAACAAATCATGGCTAAAATGTTTTACAAACGAATGTTGTGTGTATTTGTTTTGCGTGTCTGTAGCAGAGACTCCCATAGAGGAATTTGCTCCGACCCCAGCATTTCCAGCACTGCAGTACCTGGAGTCTGTTGATCTGGAGGGGGTGGCGTGGAGGGCGGGGCTACGCACTGGAGACTTCCTCATTGAGGTAAACTAACACACAATTATTATTTTATTCATTCATACAATGCATCCTGATGCAAAACAGACAATACCAGACATAAACCATGACCATAACAACCAAACATTACCATAAACAGACCTCCTTCACAATAACAGACTCAACAACAATAAACAGACCTACATAACAATACCAGACATAACAAACATAAACAGACCTATATCACAATATCAGATATTACATCCATAAACAAACATTCATCAATATGAGACATAACAAACATGAACAGAAATACATCACAATATCAGGAACAAAAAGTCAGCCCTAAATGTACTCTGTAATGTTAATGTACTTAAAGGTGTCATATTTTTAAACTGGTTTGGAAATAATTTTAAGGCCACAGAACTGATTAACTAACACAATTTTCTATTTTTGGTAGACCAAGATAAAACATAAATACACATGTAGTGTACATTTCACGAAGAAACGAACAATAATTGAATCAGGATTAAATGTGTGTGTCAGGTGAATGGTAGTGATGTGGTGAAGGTGGGCCACAGACAGGTGGTGTCACTGATTCGTCAGGGTGGAAGTCAGCTCCTGATGAAGGTCGTTTCTGTCACCCGTAAACCGGAATCTGACTTAGTCCGCAAAAAAGGTATGGGAAAGACTGTGTGTCTATGTATACATTTGTACTTGCATGCATCTATGTGCCTTGTACCATGTGGATTTATTAATATGCTCAAAGTGATTTGATAGGTTGTTATTATTCTTTGAGTGATTTGATTGGTTGTTGTTACTCTTTGAGTGATTTGATTGACTGAAGTCCGTTCCACAGCCCCCCCCCCCCCCTAAGAGAGCACCCAGCACATCCCTTACCTTGCGCTCTAAGTCGATGACTGCTGAACTGGAGGAGATAGGTAATGGGCACACATGCATACACACACATTCATACACAAACACACACTCCCACATATATATTTACACACACATCCATATATACACACACACACCCCGATCCATAAAAACACACATACACCCACACATATTCGCATATACCCACATCCACATATACACACGCACTGCACACATTCACACACACACATCCATTTATACACACTTTTGTTGGCTTTACCTCTGGGATCACAAGATCAACTTACCTCCTGTTATTTATCAGACCTCAGTTTTAATCAGGTGACGGCGCCAAGCGTCTTTAGTTATTTCACACTTGCCTTAGAATCTTTTTAGTTTGATTTTACGTCTTTGGTGGGATTATACCAAACTCAGTTTACCAGGCACTTGAATGTAGCGTAAGGCGTAACTTGACCCACTTCAAGGTCAGTTAACTTCCACCCTGGCTTATGACACACATCCTAAGTCTGGAACGGTCCTATCAATCAGTCCTCCGACGGAGGAACTTTTTATGTTGCCACCCGGCGGTTCCTAAGGCTCAACAATATTTATAGTTGTAATTTTTTAGAACTGGTTCACCCACCGAGACTGATGTACTGATAGTCGCCCCTATCGTACTTGTGCTGGCGTTATATAGCCTTTAGGTCCCCTTATGGTCTGTTTAATCTATTTTCTGGGGCTCTCCAAGGTGTGGGTATTTCCCAGCTGTAACTTACCAACCCTTGTCAGCCTGTTCCCCTCCTATCTGGCTCTAAGCCAACCTCCTAGCATTCAGGGCAATGTCTGCCCAGACGCAATGCCAGAGGTTGGATCTTTTAATGGCAGTGACACAAGTTTCGTATTCCTTCTCGGGAATGAATCCCTGGTCAACCCACTTCTTTTGTCCCTAACATAGACTATGAAAAATATACTTACCTACTAGTAAACACAGAACAAACACCTCAAGGAATTAATGTATTTTTTACCCAACCTTGGAGCAAACCAGTACCAAACACACTCTCACCGACGAGGGACTTGGACGGGGAACTGATATTGTCTCTAGGTCTAAGTTTTGATTTATGGAGTACATGGAATCTCACTGACTACTATCTCTAGTAAAAACAGGGCTTCGGCTCAGAGGCAGAGGAATTAAAATCAAGCATTTGATAATCACACACCCACACAGAGACCAAGAGGAGACAGAGCTCTTACAAATTCCTACCTTTATATAGTCACAAATACAGACAGCGCCGGGTCCCGGGTGGATCCAAGAGTCAGATCAACTCTTCTCGAGTCTTCGCTCAAAAAGCAATAAAAGCTCCATTATCGGACCCTCCAGGCCCTTTTATAAAGTTTTTTATTTGTGAAGGCACCATTAATGCTGAACAATATATACACGTTTTGGAGCAACATATGCTGCCATCCACACAACGTCTTTTTCAGGGAAGGCCTTGCTTATTTGAACATGAAAATGCCAAACCACATTCTGCAAGTATTACAACAGCATGGATCCGTAGTTAAAGAGTCTGGGTGCTAAACTGGCCTGCCTGCAGACCAAACCTGTCACCCATTGAAAACATTTGGTCCATTATGAAAGAAGAAATATGACAAAGAAGACACTGTTGAGGGGCTGAAATCGTACATCACACAAGAATGGGAAAACATTTCACTTTCACAACTACAGCAGTTGATCTCCTCTGTTCCCAAACACTTGTTGGAAGAAAAGGTGATGCAACACCGTGGTAAACATGCGTCTGTCCCAAAGTTTTTGAAGCATGTTGCTGGCATCAAATTCAAAATAGGCATGTCTTTTTCAAAAAACAATAACATTTGTCAGGTTCAACATTTGATATGTTGTCTTTGTATTATTTTCAATATAGGGATAAATGCCCCTCAATGCATTCTGTTCTTATTTGCATATAATACAGCATCCCAACTTTTTTGGAAATGGGGTTGTATTCACACACACCCATATCCACACGTCCAGACACATACTATACACAAACACACACACACACACACACGCACATGTAATGTGTGAGTAACCTGATGCATGCTTTTTCCTGTAAGCCTCTGCCAGGAGAAGAAGAGTGGGTGAGTGGGTTTCCTTTTGTTGTGCTTAATAATTTGGTGTTGTTCAGTTTTTGTGCTGTATTGTCTAGCACAGAGGTTCCCAAACTAGGGGTCGCGACCCCATGTGTGGTCACCTGGTATGAAAATGGGGTCGAGGGAGAATGTTTTACAATTGACTCTCATAGCCACAAATAAAAAAAAATATTATATAATTTTTCTTCACATGGTTGTGGTCACAATAATTTTTAGATATCGAAATGGGGTTGTCGGCCAAAAACAGTTTGGGAACCCCTGGTCTAGCACTATGTAGCATTGTGTATTGCTGAGTTTTATTGTGTAGTACTATTAAATATTATGTAGCACAGTGTTGTGTAGTTTATGTTTTCTCTATTATTCATTTAACCTTTTGGGGAAATCAATTTAGACGTGGATCTCATTCACTACGGTACAAATAATAGAATACACAAAAACATATTCATCAACACCGGTACAGTGATCAAAGTCATGGCAATTCCCCTGAATAGAACCCTTTGGGAAGTAGTTACAGAGGGAAAATCCTAATGACACTATAACAGGTTTATTGCTTGCAAGGAGAGAGGAATCATAGTTACAAGGTCAACCGTGAGACATCTCTAAAGTAGCAAAGGACAACCATCAGTACTTACAGTGGGGAGAACAAATATTTGATACACTGCTGATTTTGCAGGTTTTCCCACTTACAAAGCATGTAGAAGTCTGTCATTTTTATCATAGCTACTCTTCAACTGTGAGTGATGGAATCTAAAACAAAAATCCAGAAAATCACTGTATGATTTTTAAGTAATTAATTAGCATTTTATTGCATGACATAAGTTTTGATACATCAGAAAAGCATAACTTAATATTTGGTACATAAACCTTTGTTTGCAATTACAGAGATCATACGTTTCCTGTAGTTCTTGACCAGGTTTGCACACACTGCAGCAGGGATTTTGGCCCACTCCTCCATACAGACCTTCTCCAGATCCTTCAGGTTTCGGGGCTGTCGTTGGGCAATACAGACTTTCAGCTCCCTCCAAAGATTTTCTATTGGGTTCAGGTCTGGAGACTGGCTAGGCTACTCCAGGACCTTGAGATGCTTCTTACGGAGCTACTCCTTAGTTGCCCTGGCTGTGTGTTTTGGTCATTGTCATGCTGGAAGACCCAGCCATGACCCATCTTCAATGCTCTTACTGAGGGAAGGAGGTTGTTGCCTAAGATCTGGTGATACATGGCCCCATCCATCCTCCCCTTAATACGGTGCAGTCATCCTGTCCTCTTTGCAGAAAAGCATCCCCAAAGAATTATGTTTCCACCTCCATGCTTCACGGTTGGGATAGTGTTCTTGGGGTTGTACTCATCCTTCTTCCTCCAAACACGGCGAGTGGAGTTTAGACCAAACAGTTCTATTTTTGTTTCATCAGACCACATGACCTTTTCCCATTCCTCCTCTGGATCATCCAGATGGTCATTGGCAAACTAAAGACGGGCCTGGACATGGGCTGGCTTGAGCAGGGGGACCTTGCATGCGCTGCAGGATTTTAATCCATGGCAGCGTAGTGTGTTACTAATGGTTTTCTTTGAGACGATGGTGCCATCTCTCTTCAGGTCATTGCCTTGGTCCTGCCATGTAGTTCTGGGCTGATCCCTCACCTTATGATCATTGATGCCCCACGAGGTGAGATCTTGCATGGAGCCCCAGACCGAGGGAGATTGACCATCATCTTGAACTTCTTCCATTTTCTAATAATTGCGCCAATAGTTGGCTTCTCACCAAGCTGCTTGCCTATTGTCCTATAGCCCATCCCAGCCTTGTGCAGGTCTACAATTTTAGCCCTGATGTCCTTACACAGCTCTCTGGTCTTGGCCATTGTGGAGAGGTTGAAGTCTGTTTGGTTGAATGTGTGGACAGGTGTCTTTTATACAGGTAACGAGTTCAAACAGGTGCAGTTAATACAGGTAATGAGTGGAGAACAGGCAGGCTTCTTAAAGAAAAACTAACAGGTCTGTGAGAGACGGAATTCTTACTGGTTGGTAGGTGATCCAATACTTATGTCATGCAATAAAAGGAAAATTAATTATTTAAAAATCATACAATGTGATTTTCTGGATTCCGTCTCTCACAGTTGAAGCGTACCTATGATAAAAATTACAGACCTCTACATGCTTTGTGAGTAGGAAAACCTGCAAAATCTCCCCACTGCAAATGTGGCTGTGTTCAGAATTAACCAATCACATTCAAATTCATGTTAAATAGAAGTCATGACACACCTGCCATCATTTAAAGTGACTGATTAATCACAAATAAAGTTCAGCTGTTTTAATAGGATTTTCCTGACATTTTCTTAGTTGCATCTCAGACCAAAAGCCATGGTCTGCAGAGAGCTTCCAAAGCATCAGAGGGATCTCATTGTTGAAAGATATCAGTCAGAAGAAGGGTACAAAATGATTTCCAAAGCATTAGATATACCATGGAACACAGTGAAGACAATTATCATCAAGTGGACAAAATATGGCACAACAGAGACACACAAGAACTGGACGTCCCTCCAAAATTGATGAAAAAATGAGAAGAAAACTGGTCAGGGAGGCTTCCAAGAGGCCTACAGCAACATTAAAGGAACTGCAGGAATTTCTTGCAAGTACTGGCTATGTGCTACATGTGACAACAATCCCCCGTATTCTTCATATGAATGGGCTATGGGGTAGGGTGGCAAGATGGAAGCCTTTTCTTACAAAGAAAAACATCCAAGCCCGACTGAAGTTTGCAAAAACAAACATCAAGTCCCCTGTGATGGTAATTCCATCGATCGACACTCTTAAAGGAGTAAGAAACAGAGACAAAATGATCTTGGCACAATCATTTTATTATTATTTGCAAAGAGACGTGTCAAACGCTTACAAACATAATCGTCGGAGGAGTCTCTGCCGTAAGACATGAACAATCCGTATTTATTTCAAATGTTAGAAGGGGTGTGGTAAGTTGTTGCCCATCTGTCTTGTGTAACATTTACCCAAAGGGCAGGCTGTCCCCCCACCTTATCCTTCTCAACTCCTGAGGAGACACAATGTCTGGATAATCAACAGAGACACTAAAGGGTAACCCTTTAATCCACCGTTGCCGGTCAAGGATGTCTCCTTTTCAAACACCAGATCCCTCTTGGCATCTTTAACTAGTAACTCATTCATACATGTATAGGACGACCAAGAATACATCAGTTCAAGAATTTTCACTACACCCTCAAAAGCACGTGGGAAAATGTGTTATGGTTTGATGAAACCAAGGTTGAACTTATTGGCCATAATTCCAAAAGGTATGTTTGTTGCAAAAACAACACTGCACATCACCCAAAGAACACCATACCCACAGTGAAGCATGGTGGTGGCAGCATCATGCTTTGGGGCTGTTTTTCTTCAACTGGAACCAGGGCCTTAGTCAGGGTGGAGGGAATCATGAACAGTTCCAAATACCAGGCAATCTTGGCACAAAACCTTCAGGCATCTGTTAGAAAGCTGAAGATGAAGAGAAGGTTCACCTTTCAGCACAACCATGACCCAAAGCACACATCCAAATCCACAAAAAGCATGGCTTCACCAGAAGAAGATTAACATTTTGGAATAGCCCAGCCCGAGCCCAGACCTGAATCCAATTGAACAATGAAATTTAACACTACTGTTGTTTGCTCCTTGGGGTTTAAGGCCGGGTGTCTCTGTAAAGCACTTTCTGACAACTGCTGTTGTAAAAAGGGCTTTATAAATAAAAAAATAAATAAAAAAAAAATACATCTGTGGGGTGATCTGAAGACGGAAGTGCCGAGGAAATGTCCTCGCAATCCGACAGATTTGGAGCGCTTTTGCAAAGAAGAGTAGGCATATATTGCCACGTCAAGATGTGCCATGCTAATAGACTCCTACCAAAAAAGACTGAGTGCTGTAATAAAATCAAAAGGTGCTTCAACTAAATATTAGTTTAAGGGTGTGCACACATATCCAACCAGGTTATTAGAGTTTTTTATTTTTTATTTTTCCCCCTCAAAGATTTAAATTAGTTTTTCAATTGGATTGTTCATGTTATGGGTCACAGTAAAGGTGGAAAAAGTTCTGACATGATTTATATTTGTCTCATTCTTTTACATCACAAGAAACTGGCATTTTAACAGGGTTGTGTAGACTTTTTATATCCACTGTATATATCAGGGGTCTAAATACATTCAATGCATGTATATAAGCCTATAGCATAGGTATTTTTACAAATAGATGTAAAGTACTCTGGTGGAGTGTTCCCTGTCTAATGACACCTTTTATTTAGCCTGTCCTAACCCTAACACTAACCCTGTCCTTGCCAGCTACAGGGGCAACAGGCTAAATGAGACTATAATTTGTTAAATATGAGACATTATATTGTTAGATTACAAGACTAACTCTAAGGCATTCTTCTTCATCTCAAATTAATCAAACTAAGTACGAGTTGAGTCAGTGCACACCGCCACAGTTGAATAATAGGAATATAGCAACACCTTTTCAGACATTTGTAAACTTTATTAATGATAAAAAAATAAGAAATCAAATTAACTATTACAGTAATTAAGGAAAATGAAATTTGTTTAGAAAATACGAACTTCACATTATACAAGTACCAAACAATTCAACTAGAGGGAAAATATGTAACAATATAATGAATCAAAACAGTGTTCTCTTCTTATTTTATCTTTCTTTTTACATCTGTGAAAAAGGCATTGCCCTCCATATTCCATAAATCAAAAATAGATTATTCCAATGTATAGCCTCCTCCTTTTTCTCTCTCCAGCAGCAGGCAGTCACAGAAAGTGATAACGTGCATACAATTTCTGTTTCAATTGACTTAAAGATAAACTTGCTGTTATCTTAAGATATCAGCTGCCTTTACATCAGAAATGTTTTCTTTATATTTATTGCATAATGGTTGGATCCAGTTGGTCCAGTCAGGAAATACAATTTTACCGCACATACTCAAGACCTGTCACAATTATGTCAAACCAAGATCCGAGAAAAAAGTACAAATGTTGGACCCAGACCCGCTCGGGTCTCGGGTTGGATGTCAGAATTTCAGGTCTGGTGGACCCGTGAAGACCTCTACTCTGAAGCTCAATTCTGAGACTGTTCTTTAAATAGTTTTTTACTAAATATAGCAACTTCTGATCAACCCATATCAATTTCAGGTTTAAATTAAAAACTTCAGATTTGCTCACTTCCATTTTAAGCCATGCCCATTCTGAGTATGAATATGGATACAGATAATTTAGTTGGTTGAACAGATACAGGTATCATCCCTACATTTTGCACTGCATTTGCCTTCATTGCACATCTATGAATTCCACATGTAACATACAGTTTACTTAATACTTTAGATTAAATAGATAAAGTTCCCACCCTCTTCTATTTGTACTTCTGGTTAGATGCTAACCGTATTTCATTCTACAGTTAATCAGCACAACAATTTTCAGCTGTGCTAACATAATCACAAAAGTGTTTTGTAATGATCATTTAGCCTTTTAAAATGATAAACTAAAATGATAGTTGCTGATAATGGGCCTCTGTATGCCTATGTAGATATTCCCATTTTTTTTTGCTGTTTCCAGCTACAATAGTCATTTACAACATTAACAATGTCTACACTGTATTTCTGATCAATTTTATGTTATTTTAATGGAGAATTTATTTTTCTTTTCTTTCAATTTTGTGACCCTAAAACTTTTGAACAGTAGTGTATACTCCAGTGATAGTTAATTGTATCAACACTGTAGGTTATAGTTATAAAGGACTTAAACGGGGTAGGTAGCTATGAGACAGATGAAAGGGCAGGCAGGCGAGCCCAGTGGTGGCAGCTGCTGATCCTGGAACAAAGTTCCTCCCTCCAGAGCTCCACAGGCAACCCAAACAGCTGGCACCACAAACAGACAAAGGAAGTGCTGACTGAGAGTGGGGTTGATGGTCTGCTCCATACTCCGAGACACAGCAAGTGCAGACTGAGACTGGAGTTGATGGTCTTTTCTGTACTCCCAGAGAAGACCATTAGCAGTGCCTCAGCAGGGGTCCCGTGCGGGAGTGCCGTAGCCTCTGAAAACCCAGTCATCATAGTGTTGTTCCTCTCAGCTCATCCCTAGATAACACCAGCAATATATTCGTAGTTATTGTAAAAGATTAATCCAATTTAACATTAATCTGAAAGAAATATAATCAGAGCATGCAGCTAAAGGAAAGGGCTCTTGAGCTGTCAAATGATTTACACGTCTTGATTGAGCTTTTTGCGGTCTTCAAGAACATTACCCAAATCCAGGAAGCATATGAAAAATATTTATGACAGGAAAATCCTACCATATCAGGATGGATTGCTCAATACTGCCAACTGAGGGTACGTCTAACATCAGCAGTGTTATGAGCACTTTCCGCCGCTGGTGCCGCTCACCGGTTCATCCTGTTCTACTCCGCTTGTGTCAGAGTTGACATTTGTTGCCGATCGGTGTAAGGGAATATCTAAAAAGTATTTGTCAGCAATTCAACAATAGACACCGTCAGATTATTGTCACTCCACTTGTCAGCAGATGGTCAAGCTTACCAACAGGTTTTCAGCTATTGTTCTGTCATCATCACTGGAACCTGTACCGAATTCAAACTCTTCAGTGGAAGGAAGGCCTTGCTCAGACCTGGAGGTTTTCCTTTAACCACTGTTTTAGGCATAAACATCAATGTTTCTGGTGCTAAAACTGTGTTGTCCTGAAATTGGATTGAAGGAAATTGATGCAATGATCTCAAATGTTTTGTGCAAACAAGCATATATTGATTATATTTTTATTCATGTGGAATCAAATGACATCATGAAAAGCAGCTCAGATCATTTGAAGCATCATTTTATTTTAAGCATGTGATATTATACCCAAGACAACTCTAGGCTTTAATTGCTGCCACAGGTGCTTTGAAGGGGTCTGAATTCTTATGCAAATGTTTGCATAGGCATTTGCCAACAGGTTTCTGATTGGTCATTATAGGGTGTATAATGACCAATCAGATTGACTGTAACATAACTAAGTGGAAACAGACTAAGTGGAATACTTTCCTCTGTGTATATAGTTGTGTAAATATATATAGTTTTGTTGTGAAGTGTTTTGTAGTACAGTTTGTATTGTGTAATGTTGTCTAATAATGTGTAGTATTGTACAATATTATGTGGTATTATATGGTATATATATTTTAGAAAAGCTGGACGAGATGCTGATTGGGACCCAGGAGGTAGTGATGAGAAAACGTCCCTCAGAGGCTGACTACAGAGCTGCTACTGTGAAGCAGCGGCCAACCAGTCGACGAATCACGCAGCAAGAGATCAATGTGAGTCTCGAGAGTCACAATTAAGGTTGCACAATTTGTGGAATATTTTAATGTGGAATATGTATGAATGAACAGCATATATAGGAATTGATAGAATAAAATGGAAACATAAGATATTTGCATAGGCTGAATTTACCATCTCACATGCAGACAGAAACATAAACCTTTTACTAGTATCATTATGAGGATTTTGACAAATATGATTGTAGTATGATTATTTAATCCCAAGCTAAAAACCATTATATTTTAAGTGTTTGATTTTGGAACTACTAAATTTTAGGAAATATTTAAATATATTACAAATTTTATACAAAAAAAGTACAAAAAAATATTTAAACAAGAAACCAGGCATGCCTAGTCCAATAGCAATAGAAAGTTTTGCCCTCTTGAGATTTGACCCAGGTCGTCCACGTGAAAGGTTGTCGCTAACCACTACACCCAAAGCTACATTCAACACGTTTCTATCCTGAACAAATCCTCTTTTGCCACTGGCCGTTTTAACAGCTTATTAGCCAGTAATACGCTTTACCAGTATCTAATAACTTACTGGAATAGTCATAGGAATTGAGCAATTGCTAGCGAGTCTGCCAAAGCTATTTCATTTCATGGCATTACAACATATTTTTTTCTTTCAATCATTAATGACATTGATACAATAACTATCAAGAAAGGTGACGATAACTAACTTTTTCATCAAGTGAAACAACGAGAGAATCGTGGAAATAAAATAAATAAATGTTGTTCAAAATAGATTTGAACTTGAGCCTTCCACATGAGAGGCACTGTCTTTGACCATAACGCCACGGCATTACGCATTTCACCAGTCGCTAATCATTGTTAAAACTGACTAACGTTTCTTATTACATTTACCTCAACCAGAAATAGCATCTATGAGCTGTTGCCACTGGCCGTTTGAACAGCTTATTAGCCAGTAATAGGCTTACTGCTATCTACTAACTTCTTAGGAGTAATCAAAAGCAATTGCTAGTGAGACTGAAGATGAACTTTTCCATGCCAGAAACTGTTGCAATATAACCGTATACAATTTCAGGTTTTTTTTGCCAGCAAGGTTTTCTTCAATAAGGAATAATTCACAATGCATACTTCGCTTCGCCTGCGAGTTGATATGAACTCGGGACCTAAAGTTCACAAATCCGCTTCTCTAACCACTACGCTGTTTAACAAGGGGTGGTAGTCAGTCAGTCAGTCACTCACTCAGTAAGAGACATTCGCTGTTATTAGCCTTACGCAGTCCGGCAGAAAATTAAGGGAACAAAATTATCACAGGAAAAACCAAGTCAATGAGACATATGCTTCCAGTTAGGAAGCATATGTGATTGTGAATCAATGTCACCTGTTTTGGTGCAAATGAAAGTGACAACAAGTGCACTGGAGAGGCAACAGCAAGACAAGGCCCAAAAAGGGAATGGTTTTGCAGGTCGTTACACGAGAGCTGGACATAGTAGAGCCATAGTAGAGCATCAACCCAGCAGCAGGACCGGTTCCTGCTTCTTTGTGCAAGGAGGAACAAGAGGAGCACTGCCAGAGCCCTACAAAATTACCTCCAGCTGGTTTACTGGTGTGCATTTTTCTGACCAAACTGTCAGAAACAGACTCCATGAGGGTGGCATGAGGGTCTGACATCCTCTAGTAGGACCTGTGCTCACAGCCCAGCACCTAGCAGCTCGATTGGCATTCGCCAGAGAACACCAGAATTGGCATGTCAGCCATTGGCGCCCCACAGGGGCGGTGCCAGCCGATTTTGCCGGGGCTTCAGCCCCGGATGTTTTGAGTGTAGCCCCGAATCTCGAATGAGGGAAAAAAAAAAATTTATTATTTTTTTTTAAGCCTATGTAAACCCGCGAAATCACAAGTTGTCCTATTTCGTTGCGCTTTGGCTTTGCACGTACTGCATACAGCCTGTAAAAATATACCTTAAAAATAATCTAGCCATATAGGCCTACATTACTTTGCTGCCGTTTCTTCCTCCCTTTTGAATATGTAGCAGGTAGGGGAGGGGCTAGCCTAGTAGCAAAGTCAAGTGTCTGAGCGTGCGATTTAATAACGACAGACAGCGAGCGGGAAGTGACAAATGAAGCAAACAAGACTTTGGGGATTCTTTGGAAAGAAGTCAGTGGGTAAGAAATGAATTCAGTTTTTTTATCCTTTAAATCTAAAGATCATCTTCTGGCTGTCTTTCACTATATGTCTATTTGTTAACTACTGCAGCTAGTTATTAGGCTACTAGCATCACTTGTATGTTACTAGTAGCATCTGATATAAGTTAGTATGATACTAGCAAGCAAGTGATAGAAGATTGCTCAATCAAATATAAAATAATGTGATCATCATCATCAATCATTAAACAGTGTGTAAATCAAAAGTAAAAAAAAAAACGCTTAATATTACCAAATGAAATGAAGGGTAAGTTAACCCACAAATAGCCTATAACAACTGTCTGTGAAGGTTTGGACTTTGGACTCGATCTACTCCATCTGTGTTTTTTATTATTATTCTGAATCCGTTCTGAATCTGATCAAGGTGTAGTCTTTAACTTTTTTTGTTTAAAATGTTGCCTTTCTTTACGAAAGTTACCAACAATCAAGTGTTGATAAAAAAAATGCAACATGAAGCTAATGAAATGTTTTTAAAATTAAGGTACAGTTAAAGTTTTTTTTTTAATGAAAATAAATCTTTTTTTTTATAAAAAAATATCTACATTTAAACATAATAGTATACTGTGCAAGTGCAAACATAATACAAAATAGTGAACTATAAGTATATTTTTATGTTGACTTGCAAGTATACTCCCTGCTGAAAAATTCAGCTAAAACCAGCCTAAGCTGTAGCCTGGCAGTAGCCTGGCAGTCATGTCCATTGAGAGGGGAATTGTGTGTGTCACAGACCATAACAGTGTCATGAACCGATTTGCAATGCTCAAACCAAGAAAATACCCTTTAATGATACCCAGCCAGCAAGTGATGAGAAAGACAAAAGCAAGTGATGAGAAAGACAAAAGCAAGTGATGAGAAAGACAAAAGCAAGTGATGTGAAAGACTACAGCAGGTGATGAGAAAGACAAAAGCAGGTGATGAGAAAGACAAAAGCAGGTGATGTGAAAGACAAAAGCAAGTGATGAGAAAGACTACAGCAGGTGATGAGAAAGACAAAAGCAAGTGGATGTGAAAGACAAAAGCAGGTGATGAGAAAGACAAAAGCAAGTGATGAGAAAGACAAAAGCAGGTGATGAGAAAGACAAAAGCAGGTGATGAGAAAGACAAAAGCAGGTGATGAGAAAGACAAAAGCAAGTGATGAGAAAGACAAAAGCAAGTGATGAGAAAGACAAAAGCAAGTGATGAGAAAGACAAAAGCAAGTGATGAGAAAGACTACAGCAGGTGATGAGAAAGACTACAGCAGGTAAGGCCCGGTACTACCTTAATGGACAAAAATGAATGGGCATGCATTGTACATTGACGCTCTACCCTCCCAAAAAAAAAAGCTGCCTGTTTGGCGGCAGGAGGCTAGTTTTACTAACTTGGTGTACAGCCCTCCTGCCAAAACTGCAGTTCATGAAAATTCCACTAGAGGGACTCTAGCTCCACCGAACTCAAACTGGAGGAGAATCAGGGTTTCTAGAGTTGGCCAGCTGAGGTGACCGTCGTTTATATTGCCCGTGTACAGTTGTACTGCCCAATTGTACGCCCAATGGGTCTGCCCATTCTATTCGGTCCTGGACCCCCCAAGTCAAAAATTTTGACATTTACTAGGCAAATGTACAAATTATACCGCCCAATTGTACATCTTATGAGAACACCCATAGACTTCGGTCAGAGAACCCTGGAGTCAAAATTTTGACTTTTACTAGGCAAATGTACAAATTATACCGCCCAAATGTACATCCTATTAAAACATCCATAGACTTCGGTCAGATGACCCTGGAGTCAAAATTTTGACTTTTACTAGGCAAATGTACAAATTATACCGCCCAAATGTACATCCTATTAAAACACCCATAGACTTCGGTCAGATGACCCTGGAGTCAAAATTTTGACTTTTACTAGGCAAATGTACAAATTATACCGCCCAAATGTACATCCTATTAAAACACCCATAGACTTCGGTCAGATGACCCTGGAGTCAAAATTTTGACTTTTACTAGGCAAATGTACAAGTTATACTGCCCAATTGTACAACATATCAGACCACCCATATGCTGTTGTCCGAGACCCCCAAAGTCAAAATTTTGACTTTTACTAGGCAAATGTACAAGTTATACTGCCCAATTGTACAACTAATGAGACTACCCATACGCTTTGGTCCGAGACCCCCGGAGTCAACATTTTTACATTTGCTGTGCAAATGTACCTATAATACTTCTCAATTGTGTGCCCGATGGGATCACCCATAATACTCTTCACTCCATACTCCCCCATTCCAAATTATGACATTTACTGGGCAAATGTACTTAGAATACTTCCCAATTGTACACCCAATGAAATTACCCCATAATACACCTCACTCCATATTCCCCCAGTCCATATATTGACATTTACTGGACAAATGTACTCATAGTACGTACCAGTAGTACTCCCAATTGAATTACCCCATTTTACACTTCACTCATACTCCCCCAGTCCAAATTTTGACATATACTGGGTAAATGTACTTATAATACCGCCTAATTGTACATGAGAAGGAGACTTCTTAAAGACATGGGAGTTGGATTTTACAAGTGTACATGAAGAAGCAAATGTATTACACATTATTATTAAGCATTTTAAGCCTTTTCTACATTGTACAATTGGGCAGTATTTCCTACCCATTCATTTACATTGCAAATGTACACGAGTCAGTAAGGATAAGTCCTGTACATTTGCAATGTATTTGAATGGGTAGGAAATACTGCCCAACTGTACATGAGAAGGAGACAGTCTGGACAGGGTGCAGAGTGATAAAGGAGGCACTGTGTCATAGAGGGAGGCATGGACTGATGGAAGAGGGGTAGAGAGAGATATTGGAGGCACAGGGTCATAGAGGAGGTGTGGAATGATGGAGGTGGTCCCCATGGATATAGGAGGCGCAGTGTTATTGAGGAGGCATGGACTGATGGAGGGGTGGAGATAAGGAGGATGGGCAGAGTGATATAGTAGGCGCATGGTCATAGAGGAGGTGCGGTATGGTGGGGAGATCAGGAGGAGGTGTGTAGTGCTATAGGGAGAGCGGAGTCGCAGAATGATGGAGGACTAATGAAGTGATGGATGAGGGGCAGAGGCGAGCAGCAATAGAGGTGTAGACAAGAGGTAGAGTAGATGAAGAGCAAAGTTAGAGTTCCCCTGATGCACCACATCGAAAATGGCTTGTCTGTGAGGGATAAAGGTCAAAATAGGTCACCCAATGGATTCCATTGGGCGAAACAGCTTTGGGGGACGGGGTCACACATGACATCTGGTGGACGCAGGACGAGGCCACCCTGTGATGAACATATCCGAAGAACAGCTCTTTACGACACTCGGAAACACTTTAAAGGCTGTGTTGAGTAGCCAATGTATTGTCAATGGGATAACCTGTAACACATTTCGGGGGTCAGAGGTGACTTCCTGTGGACGCAGGAGGCTACAGATCGTATCAGGTAGACTAGGCCCACCCCCGATGAACATATCCGAAGCACAGCTCTTTACGACACTCGGAAACCCGTTAAAGCTTGTGTTGAAATTTGAGGAGTAGGCAATGTATTGTCAATGGGATGACTTGCAAAAAGTTTCGGGGGTCAGAGGTGACTTCCTGTGGACGCAGGAGGCTACAGATCGTACCAGGTAGACTAGGCCCACCCCCGATGAACATATCCGAAGCACAGCTCTTTACGACACTCGGAAACCCGTTAAAGCTTGAGTTGAAATTTGAGGAGTAGGCAATGTATTGTCAATGGGAGAGAGCAAAGTGTACAATTGCTGAAAACAAATTGTACAATTTCAGAATGAAAAACTGCACACAGCTGGCATAACTGTGTGGATGATTCATCACCCCATTCCCCCGATGGAGCACGTCGAAAACGGTGTGTCTATGAGCGTCCTACGGGCCGCAATATGTCAAAAACACATAAATCACTACTACACAGGATGTGTTTCGGGCCTAGTCTACGTCCATTGCCTGCGTATTACATTGCCGGTGGCAATGTATTATACATGGGATGCCTGTAACACATTTCGGGGGTCACAAACGGCTTCCTGTGGACGCAGGAGGCTACAGATCGTACCAGGTAGACTAGGCACACCCCCGATGAACATATCCGAAGCACAGCTCTTTACGACACTCGGAAACCCGTTAAAGCTTGAGGTGAAATTTGAGGAGTAGGCAATGTATTGTCTATGGGATGACTTGCAAAAAGTTTCGGGGGTCAGAGGTGACTTCCTGTGGACGCAGGAGGCTACAGATCGTACCAGGTAGACTAGGCCCACCCCCGATGAACATATCCGAAGCACAGCTCTTTACGACACTCGGAAACCCGTTAAAGCTTGAGTTGAAATTTGAGGAGTAGGCAATGTATTGTCAATGGGAGAGAGCAAAGTGTACAATTGCTGAAAACAAATTGTACAATTTCAGAATGAAAAACTGCACACAGCTGGCATAACTGTGTGGATGATTCATCACCCCATTCCCCCGATGGAGCACGTCGAAAACGGTGTGTCTATGAGCGTCCTACGGGCCGCAATATGTCAAAAACACATAAATCACTACTACACAGGATGTGTTTCGGGCCTAGTCTACGTCCATTGCCTGCGTATTACATTGCCGGTGGCAATGTATTATACATGGGATGCCTGTAACACATTTCGGGGGTCACAAACGGCTTCCTGTGGACGCAGGAGGCTACAGATCGTACCAGGTAGACTAGGCCCACCCCCGATGAACATATCCGAAGCACAGCTCTTTACGACACTCGGAAACCCGTTAAAGCTTGAGGTGAAATTTGAGGAGTAGGCAATGTATTGTCAATGGGAGAGAGCAAAGTGTACAATTGCTGAAAACAAATTGTACAATTTCAGAATGAAAAACTGCACACAGCTGGCATAACTGTGTGGATGATTCATCACCCCATTCCCCCGATGGAGCACGTCGAAAACGGTGTGTCTATGAGCGTCCTACGGGCGGCAATATGTCAAAAACACATAAATCACTACTACACAGGATGTGTTTCGGGCCTAGTCTACGTCCATTGCCTGCGTATTACATTGCCGGTGGCAATGTATTATACATGGGATGCCTGTAACATATTTCGGGGGTCACAAACGGCTTCCTGTTGACGCAGGAGGCTACAGATCGTACCAGGTAGACTAGGCCCACCCCCGATGAACATATCCGAAGCACAACTCTTTACGACACTCGGAAACCCGTTAAAGCTTGAGGTGAAATTTGAGGAGTAGGCAATGTATTGTCTATGGGATGACTTGCAAAAAGTTTCGGGGGTCAGAGGTGACTTCCTGTGGACGCAGGAGGCTACAGATCGTACCAGGTAGACTAGGCCCACCCCCGATGAACATATCCGAAGCACAGCTCTTTACGACACTCGGAAACCCGTTAAAGCTTGAGGTGAAATTTGAGGAGTAGGCAATGTATTGTCAATGGGAGAGAGCAAAGTGTACAATTGCTGAATACAAATTGTACAATTTCAGAATGAAAAACTGCACACAGCTGGCATAACTGTGTGGATGATTCATCACCCCATTCCCCCGATGGAGCACGTCGAAAACGGTGTGTCTATGAGCGTCCTACGGGCCGCAATATGTCAAAAACACATAAATCACTACTACACAGGATGTGTTTCGGGCCTTGTTTACGTCCAGGGCCTGCGTATTACATTGCCAGTGGCAATGTATTACACAGCAAATGTACAGTCCAAGAAAAACACAACAAGAGTACACCGTCCACAAGCAATGTTCATGAAAGGGGAGAACATACCTCATACCTGTTAGGGGTTCCCCTCTGTGCATTGCAAATGTACAGGAGTTACCTTAAATGACTCTTGTACATTTGCAATGTAAATGAATGGGTAGGAAATACTGCCCAATTGTACATTGAAGAAAAGCCTTAAAATGCATAATAATAATGTGCAACACATTTGTTTCTTGATGTACACTTGGAAAATCCAACTCCCATGTCTTTAAGATGTTTCCTTCAAATGTACAATTGGGCAGTATTTCCTACCCATTCATTTACATTGCAAATGTACACGAGTAGGTAAGGACATGTCCTGTACATTTGCAATGTAAATGAATGGGTAGGAAATACTGCCCAATTGTACATTGAAAAAAAGCCTTAAAATGCATAATAATAATGTGCAACACATTTGTTTCTTGATGTACACTTGGAAAATCCAACTCCCATGCCTTTAAGATGTTTCCTTCAAATGTACAATTGGGCAGTATTTCCTACCCATTCATTTACATTGCAAATGTACACGAGTAGGTAAGGACATGTCCTGTACATTTGCAATGTAAATGAATGGGTAGGAAATACTGCCCAATTGTACATTGAAAAAAAGCCTTAAAATGCATAATAATAATGTGCAACACATTTGTTTCTTGATGTACACTTGGAAAATCCAACTCCCATGTCTTTAAGATGTTTCCTTCAAATGTACAATTGGGCAGTATTTCCTACCCATTCATTTACATTGCAAATGTACACGAGTAGGTAAGGACATGTCCTGTACATTTGCAATGTAAATGAATGGGTAGGAAATACTGCCCAATTGTACATTGAAAAAAAGCCTTAAAATGCATAATAATAATGTGCAACACATTTGTTTCTTGATGTACACTTGGAAAATCCAACTCCCATGCCTTTAAGATGTTTCCTTCAAATGTACAATTGGGCAGTATTTCCTACCCATTCATTTACATTGCAAATGTACACGAGTAGGTAAGGACATGTCCTGTACATTTGCAATGTAAATGAATGGGTAGGAAATACTGCCCAATTGTACATTGAAAAAAAGCCTTAAAATGCATAATAATAATGTGCAACACATTTGTTTCTTGATGTACACTTGGAAAATCCAACTCCCATGCCTTTAAGATGTTTCCTTCAAATGTACAATTGGGCAGTATTTCCTACCCATTCATTTACATTGCAAATGTACACGAGTAGGTAAGGACATGTCCTGTACATTTGCAATGTAAATGAATGGGTAGGAAATACTGCCCAATTGTACATTGAAAAAAAGCCTTAAAATGCATAATAATAATGTGCAACACATTTGTTTCTTGATGTACACTTGGAAAATCCAACTCCCATGCCTTTAAGATGTTTCCTTCAAATGTACAATTGGGCAGTATTTCCTACCCATTCATTTACATTGCAAATGTACACTAGTAGGTAAGGACATGTCCTGTACATTTGCAATGTAAATGAATGGGTAGGAAATACTGCCCAATTGTACATTGAAGAAAAGCCTTAAAATGCATAATAATAATGTGCAACACATTTGTTTCTTGATGTACACTTGGAAAATCCAACTCCCATGTCTTTAAGATGTTTCCTTCAAATGTACAATTGGGCAGTATTTCCTACCCATTCATTTACATTGCAAATGTACACGAGTAGGTAAGGACATGTCCTGTACATTTGCAATGTAAATGAATGGGTAGGAAATACTGCCCAATTGTACATTGAAAAAAAGCCTTAAAATGCATAATAATAATGTGCAACACATTTGTTTCTTGATGTACACTTGGAAAATCCAACTCCCATGTCTTTAAGATGTTTCCTTCAAATGTACAATTGGGCAGTATTTCCTACCCATTCATTTACATTGCAAATGTACACGAGTAGGTAAGGACATGTCCTGTACATTTGCAATGTAAATGAATGGGTAGGAAATACTGCCCAATTGTACATTGAAAAAAAGCCTTAAAATGCATAATAATAATGTGCAACACATTTGTTTCTTGATGTACACTTGGAAAATCCAACTCCCATGCCTTTAAGATGTTTCCTTCAAATGTACAATTGGGCAGTATTTCCTACCCATTCATTTACATTGCAAATGTACACGAGTAGGTAAGGACATGTCCTGTACATTTGCAATGTAAATGAATGGGTAGGAAATACTGCCCAATTGTACATTGAAAAAAAGCCTTAAAATGCATAATAATAATGTGCAACACATTTGTTTCTTGATGTACACTTGGAAAATCCAACTCCCATGCCTTTAAGATGTTTCCTTCAAATGTACAATTGGGCAGTATTTCCTACCCATTCATTTACATTGCAAATGTACACGAGTAGGTAAGGACATGTCCTGTACATTTGCAATGTAAATGAATGGGTAGGAAATACTGCCCAATTGTACATTGAAAAAAAGCCTTAAAATGCATAATAATAATGTGCAACACATTTGTTTCTTGATGTACACTTGGAAAATCCAACTCCCATGTCTTTAAGATGTTTCCTTCAAATGTACAATTGGGCAGTATTTCCTACCCATTCATTTACATTGCAAATGTACACGAGTAGGTAAGGACATGTCCTGTACATTTGCAATGTAAATGAATGGGTAGGAAATACTGCCCAATTGTACATTGAAAAAATGCCTTAAAATGCATAATAATAATGTGCAACACATTTGTTTCTTGATGTACACTTGGAAAATCCAACTCCCATGCCTTTAAGATGTTTCCTTCAAATGTACAATTGGGCAGTATTTCCTACCCATTCATTTACATTGCAAATGTACACGAGTAGGTAAGGACATGTCCTGTACATTTGCAATGTAAATGAATGGGTAGGAAATACTGCCCAATTGTACATTGAAGAAAAGCCTTAAAATGCATAATAATAATGTGCAACACATTTGTTTCTTGATGTACACTTGGAAAATCCAACTCCCATGCCTTTAAGATGTCTCCTTCAAATGTACAATTGGGCAGTATTTCCTACCCATTCATTTACATTGCAAATGTACACGAGTAGGTAAGGACATGTCCTGTACATTTGCAATGTAAATGAATGGGTAGGAAATACTGCCCAATTGTACATTGAAAAAAAGCCTTAAAATGCATAATAATAATGTGCAACACATTTGTTTCTTGATGTACACTTGGAAAATCCAACTCCCATGCCTTTAAGATGTTTCCTTCAAATGTACAATTGGGCAGTATTTCCTACCCATTCATTTACATTGCAAATGTACACGAGTAGGTAAGGACATGTCCTGTACATTTGCAATGTAAATGAATGGGTAGGAAATACTGCCCAATTGTACATTGAAGAAAAGGCTTAAAATGCTTAATAAATATGTGCAATACATTTCTTTCGTAATGTACACTTGGAAAATCCAACTCCCATGTCTTTAAGATGTCCCCTTCAAATGTACAATTGGGCAGTATTTCCTACCCATTCATTTACATTGCAAATGTACACGAGTAGGTAAGGACAAGTCCTGTACATTTGCAATGTAAATGAATGGGTAGGAAATACTGCCCAATTGTACATTGAAGAAAAGGCTTAAAATGCTTAATAAATATGTGCAATACATTTCTTTCGTAATGTACACTTGGAAAATCCAACTCCCATGTCTTTAAGATGTCCCCTTCAAATGTACAATTGGGCAGTATTTCCTACCCATTCATTTACATTGCAAATGTACACGAGTAGGTAAGGACAAGTCCTGTACATTTACAGGAGTTAGCCTACCTGAGTTTTTTTCTATGTAAATTTTTTCCAGTTAATGTCAAGAAATGGACAGGGGAAGTATGTACAAATGTGTTCTATGGGGTAATCCCATTAGGTGCACAATTGGGAAAAATTCCAAGTACATTTTCCCAGTACATTTCAAAATGTGGCCATGGGGAGTATGGAGTAAAGTGCATTATGGGAATATCCATTGGGCATACAATTGGGATGTATTGCATGTACATTTGCCCAGTAATAATCACAAATTTTGACTGGGGAAGTATGTCCTGATGTGTATTATGGGGAATCCCATTGGGCGTACAATTGGGAAGTATTTTCGTGTACATTTGCCCATTAAATTACAAATTTGGACTGGGGGAGTATGGAGTGAAGTGCATTATGGTTAATTCCATTGGGCGTACAATTGACAAGTATGGCGTGTACATTTGCCCAGTAAATTACAAATTTTGACCGGGGGAGTATGTCCTAATATGTAGTATGGGGAATCCCATTGGGCGTACAATTGAGAAGTATTGTGTGTACATTTGCCCAGTAAATTACAAA
This sequence comes from Esox lucius, assembly GCF_011004845.1. Classification (NCBI taxonomy): domain Eukaryota; kingdom Metazoa; phylum Chordata; class Actinopteri; order Esociformes; family Esocidae; genus Esox; species Esox lucius. The sequence goes on from NC_047582.1 coordinate 37,421,771, forward strand.
TTTTGACCGGGGGAGTATGGAGTGAAGTGCATTATGGGTAATTCCATTGGGCATACAATTGAGAAGTATTGCGTGTACATTTGCCCAGTAAATTACAAATTTTGACCGGGGGAGTATGTCCTAATATGTAGTATGGGGAATCCCATTGGGCGTACAATTGAGAAGTATTGCGTGTACATTTGCCCAGTAAATTACAAATTTTGACCGGGGGAGTATGGAGTGAAGTGCATTATGGGTAATTCCATTGGGCGTACAATTGAGTAGTATTGCGTGTACATTTGCCCAGTAAATTACAAATTTTGACCGGGGGAGTATGTCCTAATATGTAGTATGGGGAATCCCATTGGGCGTACAATTGAGAAGTATTGCGTGTACATTTGCCCAGTAAATTACAAATTTTGACCGGGGGAGTATGTCCTAATGTGTAGTATGGGGAATCCCATTGGGCGTACAATTGGGAAGTATTGCGTGTACATTTGCCCAGTAGTCCCAGGTGCCCAGAGCCCAAAGTGCTACCCAGGTAGGGGGACCAGAGGCTGGGAGAGGGGAACCAGAGGACGGGCAATCTCCATGACTCCTGTAGCCAGGAAAGTGGGTGTACAAATTGGAAGTAAATCATGTACATTTGCCCAGTAAAACAGAGTGTGGGTAACCAGGTGCCCAGAACATTTTCGGAAATCAGGCTAAGTCCAGAGTTTGGGTAACCATGTGCCCAAAAAATTTTCGGAAATCAGACTAAGTCCAGAGTATGGGTAACCATGTGCCCAAAAAATTTTCAGAAATCAGACTAAGTCCAGAGTTTGGGTAACCAGGTGCCCAAAATTTTTTCGGAAATCAGACTAAGTCCAGAGGGTTCCCAGGTGCCCAAAAAATTTTGGGAAATCAGACTAAGTCCAGAGTGTGGGTTACCAGGTGCCCAAAAAAAAATTCAAAAATAAGACCAAGTCCAGAGGGTTCACTGGTGACCAAAAACTTTTCGGAAATCAGACTAAGTCCAGAGGGTTCCCAAGTGCCCAAAAGTGGATTTGTGTTACCTGGTGTCCATTTTTCCTGGGGCCGCGGCTATCTTGGTTTAGTCAGTGGAGGGTGCTTAAGAGAGGATACTCTGGCCCTCAGGGAGCGCCAGGTTATGGAGGTGGGCAGGCCCAGGCTGTTTGAGCCCAGATTGCTGCCCAGGTAGGGGAACAGAGGCTGGGAGAGAGGGGGACCAGAGGGACAGAGGTGGACCAGAGGCTGGGAGAGGGGGACCAGAGGTAGGGCAATCTCCATGACTCCTGTAGCCAGGAGATTGGGTGTACAAATTGGAAGTAAATCATGTACATTTGCCCAGTAAATGAAATATTTGGACTGGGGGAGTATGGAGTGAAGTGTATTATGGGTAATTCCATTGGGTGGTCTTTTGGTAAGTATAGCTTGTACATTTGCCATGTATTGTTCAAAATTTGGACTGGGGGAGTATGTTCCCATGTGTTCTATTGATAATCCAATTTTGTGTACATTTGCAATGTATTACACTGCCACCGGCAATGTAATACACTGAAAATGTACATTTGCCCAGTAAATTTCAAAATTTGGACTGGGGGAGTATGGAGTGAAGTGTATTATGGGTAATTCCATTAGGCGTACATTTGGCAAGTATATTATGTACATTTGCCATGTATTGTTCAAAATTTGGACTGGGGGAGTATGTTCCCATGTGTTCTATTGATAATCCAATTTTGTGTACATTTGCAATGTATTACACATGCCACCGGCAATGTAATACACTGAAAATGTACATTTGCCCAGTAAATTTCAAAATTTGGACTGGGGGAGTATGGAGTGAAGTGTATTATGGGTAATTCCATTGGGCGTACATTTGGCAAGTATATTATGTACATTTGCCATGTATTGTTCAAAATTTGGACTGGGGGAGTATGTTCCCATGTGTTCTATTGATAATCCAATTTTGTGTACATTTGCAATGTATTACACTGCCACCGGCAATGTAATACACTGAAAATGTACATTTGCCCAGTAAATTTCAAAATTTGGACTGGGGGAGTATGGAGTGAAGTGTATTATGGGTAATTCCATTGGGTGGTCTTTTGGCAAGTATAGCTTGTACATTTGCCATGTATTGTTCAAAATTTGGACTGGGGGAGTATGTTCCTATGTGTTCTATTGATAATCCAATTTTGTGTACATTTGCAATGTATTACACTGCCACCGGCAATGTAATACACTGAAAATGTACATTTGCCCAGTAAATTTCAAAATTTGGACTGGGGGAAGTATGGAGTGAAGTGTATTATGGGTAATTCCATTGGGCGTACATTTGGCAAGTATAGCTTGTACATTTGCCATGTATTGTTCAAAATTTGGACTGGGGGAGTATGTTCCCATGTGTTCTATTGATAATCCAATTTTGTGTACATTTGCAATGTATTACACTGCCACCGGCAATGTAATACACTGGATATGTACATTTGCCCAGTAAATTTCAAAATTTGGACTGGGGGAGTATGGAGTGAAGTGTATTATGGGTAATTCCATTAGGCGTACATTTGGCAAGTATATTATGTACATTTGCCAATGTATTGTTCAAAATTTGGACTGGGGGAGTATGTTCCCATGTGTTCTATTGATAATCCAATTTTGTGTACATTTGCAATGTATTACACAGCCACCGGCAATGTAATACACTGAAAATGTACATTTGCCCAGTAAATTTCAAAATTTGGACTGGGGGAAGTATGGAGTGAAGTGTATTATGGGTAATTCCATTGGGTGGTCTTTTGGCAAGTATAGCTTGTACATTTGCCATGTATTGTTCAAAATTTGGACTGGGGGAGTATGTTCCCATGTGTTCTATTGATAATCCAATTTTGTGTACATTTGCAATGTATTACACAGCCACCGGCAATGTAATACACTGGATATGTACATTTGCCCAGTAAATTTCAAAATTTGGACTGGGGGAGTATGGAGTGAAGTGTATTATGGGTAATTCCATTAGGCGTACATTTGGCAAGTATATTATGTACATTTGCCCTGTATTGTTCAAAATTTGGACTGGGGGAGTATGTTCCTATGTGTTCTATTGATAATCCAATTTTGTGTACATTTGCAATGTATTACACAGCCACCGGCAATGTAATACACTGGATATGTACATTTGGCCAGTAAATGTCAAAATTTGGACTGGGGGAGTATGGAGTGAAGTGTATTATGGGTAATTCCATTAGGCGTACATTTGGCAAGTATATTATGTACATTTGCCAAGTATTGTTCAAAATCTGGACTGGGGGAGTATGTTCCCATGAGTTCTATTGATAATCCAATTTTGTGTACATTTGCAATGTATTACACTGCCACCGGCAATGTAATACACTGGATATGTACATTTGCCCAGTAAATTTCAAAATTTGGACTGGGGGAGTATGGAGTGAAGTGTATTATGGGTAATTCCATTAGGCGTACATTTGGCAAGTATATTATGTACATTTGCCAAGTATTGTTCAAAATTTGGACTGGGGGAGTATGTTCCCATGTGTTCTATTGATAATCCAATTTTGTGTACATTTGCAATGTATTACACTGCCACCGGCAATGTAATACACTGAATATGTACATTTGCCCAGTAAATTTCAAAATTTGGACTGGGGGAAGTATGGAGTGAAGTGTATTATGGGTAATTCCATTGGGCGTACATTTGGCAAGTATAGCTTGTACATTTGCCATGTATTGTTCAAAATTTGGACTGGGGGAGTATGTTCCCATGTGTTCTATTGATAATCCAATTTTGTGTACATTTGCAATGTATTACACTGCCACCGGCAATGTAATACACTGGATATGTACATTTGCCCAGTAAATTTCAAAATTTGGACTGGGGGAGTATGGAGTGAAGTGTATTATGGGTAATTCCATTAGGCGTACATTTGGCAAGTATATTATGTACATTTGCCAAGTATTGTTCAAAATTTGGACTGGGGGAGTATGTTCCCATGTGTTCTATTGATAATCCAATTTTGTGTACATTTGCAATGTATTACACTGCCACCGGCAATGTAATACACTGAAAATGTACATTTGCCCAGTAAATTTCAAAATTTGGACTGGGGGAGTATGGAGTGAAGTGTATTATGGGTAATTCCATTGGGTGGTACTTTTGGCAAGTATAGCTATGTACATTTGCCATGTATTGTTCAAAATTTGGACTGGGGGAGTATGTTCCCATGTGTTCTATTGATAATCCAATTTTGTGTACATTTGCAATGTATTACACTGCCACCGGCAATGTAATACACTGAATATGTACATTTGCCCAGTAAATTTCAAAATTTGGACTGGGGGAGTATGGAGTGAAGTGTATTATGGGTAATTCCATTGGGTGGTACATTTGGCAAGTATAGCTATGTACATTTGCCCTGTATTGTTCAAAATTTGGACTGGGGGAGTATGTTCCCATGTGTTCTATTGATAATCCAATTTTGTGTACATTTGCAATGTATTACACAGCCACCGGCAATGTAATACACTGGAATATGTACATTTGCCCAGTAAATTTCAAAATTTGGACTGGGGGAGTATGGAGTGAAGTGTATTATGGGTAATTCCATTAGGGCGTACATTTCGCAAGTATATTATGTACATTTGCCATGTATTGTTCAAAATTTGGACTGGGGGAGTATGTTCCCATGTGTTCTATTGATAATCCAATTTTGTGTACATTTGCAATGTATTACACTGCCACCGGCAATGTAATACACTGAAAATGTACATTTGCCCAGTAAATTTCAAAATTTGGACTGGGGGAGTATGGAGTGAAGTGTATTATGGGTAATTCCATTGGGTGGTCTTTTGGCAAGTATAGCTTGTACATTTGCCATGTATTGTTCAAAATTTGGACTGGGGGAGTATGTTCCCATGTGTTCTATTGATAATCCAATTTTGTGTACATTTGCAATGTATTACACTGCCACCGGCAATGTAATACACTGAAAATGTACATTTGCCCAGTAAATTTCAAAATTTGGACTGGGGGAGTATGGAGTGAAGTGTATTATGGGTAATTCCATTGGGTGGTCTTTTGGCAAGTATAGCTTGTACATTTGCCATGTATTGTTCAAAATTTGGACTGGGGGAGTATGTTCCCATGTGTTCTATTGATAATCCAATTTTGTGTACATTTGCAATGTATTACACAGCCACCGGCAATGTAATACACTGAAAATGTACATTTGCCCAGTAAATTTCAAAATTTGGACTGGGGGAGTATGGAGTGAAGTGTATTATGGGTAATTCCATTGGGCGTACATTTGGCAAGTATATTATGTACATTTGCCATGTATTGTTCAAAATTTGGACTGGGGGAGTATGTTCCCATGTGTTCTATTGATAATCCAATTTTGTGTACATTTTCAGTGTATTACACATGCCACCGGCAATGTAATACACTGAAAATGTACATTTGCCCAGTAAATTTCAAAATTTGGACTGGGGGAGTATGGAGTGAAGTGTATTATGGGTAATTCCATTGGGCGTTCATTTGGCAAGTATAGCTTGTACATTTGCCATGTATTGTTCAAAATTTGGACTGGGGGAGTATGTTCCCATGTGTTCTATTGATAATCCAATTTTGTGTACATTTGCAATGTATTACACTGCCACCGGCAATGTAATACACTGAAAATGTACATTTGCCCAGTAAATTTCAAAATTTGGACTGGGGGAGTATGGAGTGAAGTGTATTATGGGTAATTCCATTGGGCGTACATTTGGCAAGTATAGCTTGTACATTTGCCATGTATTGTTCAAAATTTGGACTGGGGGAGTATGTTCCCATGTGTTCTATTGATAATCCAATTTTGTGTACATTTGCAATGTATTACACTGCCACCGGCAATGTAATACACTGAAAATGTACATTTGCCCAGTAAATGTCAAAATTTGGACTGGGGGAGTATGGAGTGAAGTGTATTATGGGTAATTCCATTGGGCGTACATTTGGCAAGTATATTATGTACATTTGCCATGTATTGTTCAAAATTTGGACCGGGGGAGTATGTTCCCATGTGTTCTATTGATAATCCCATTGGGCGTACAATTGGGAAGTATTGCATGTACATTTGCCCAGTAAATTACAAATTTGGACCGGGGGAGTATGTTCCCATGTGTTCTATTCATAATCCCATTGGGAGTACAATTGGGAAGTATCGCGTGTACATTTGGCCAGTATTTTACAAATTTGGACCGGGGGAGCATGTTCCCATGTGTTCTATTGATAATCCCATTGTGCGTACAATTGGGAAGTATTACATGTACATTTGCCCAGTAAATTACAAAATTGGACCGGGGGAGTATGTCCTAATGTGTAGTATGGGGAATCCCATTGGGCGTACAATTGGAAAGTATCGCGTGTACATTTGGCAAGTAAATTACAAATTTCGACCGGGGGAGTATGTCCTAATGTGTAGTATGGGGAATCCCATTGGGCGTACAATTGAGAAGTATCGCGTGTACATTTGGCCAGTATTTTACAAATTTGGACCCTTGGGCCATGTACTGACGCGTATCATGGGGAATCCCATCGGGCGTACATTTGCAATGTATCACATTGGCGCCGGCAATGCATTGCGCGGCTCAGGCCGGCGTACATTTGCCACGCAATCCCGGCATTAGGCTAGTATGGTCGCACGCCACCTGGTGGAATTGTCCGGTAGCGCGGTTTTTGGCACTTTTCGGAAAAAAAATCATATCTCGGGCCCCGGGGGCCCCAGAGACGCGCCGTTTCGACTTTGGCGGACTGGAAGACCGTACGGATTTTACCAGGGGGGCGGCCTATTTTTAGCGCGAAAAAAAAGGGGGGGTACACCAAGTACGGGAGGCTAGTATTTTTTCAGGCCTTTTGCGCGGCTGGCGCCGACGACGTCCCTTCGTGTAGGTGATGAGAAAGACAAAAGCAAGTGATGAGAAAGACAAAAGCAAGTGATGAGAAAGACAAAAGCAAGTGATGAGAAATACAAAAGCAAGTGGATGTGAAAGACTACAGCAGGTGATGAGAAAGACAAAAGCAAGTGATGAGAAAGACAAAAGCAGGTGATGAGAAAGACAAAAGCAGGTGATGAGAAAGACAAAAGCAGGTGATGAGAAAGACAAAAGCAAGTGATGTGAAAGACAAAAGCAAGTGATGTGAAAGACTACAACAGGTGATGTGAAAGACTACAGCAGGTGATGTGAAAGACAAAAGCAAGTGATGAGAAAGACAAAAGCAGGTGGATGAGAGAGTAATATAACAAATATAGAAGGACATACCAGATAGACAGCAAGAGTTGAATAGTGTATGTTGTATGTTGACTCTGTGTATGTGTATTGGGCATAATGTAAAGATGTACTGTATATTGTTATCATGCTCAGTTGAGCAATGGTTATGTTTTCCATATCCAAAACAAAGGTTATGCTCAGTTGAGCACTGAGAGGATGTTAGCCTGCCTTGAATATAATGTTAAAGATTTATTTTGACTGAAAGTAAAGTGTTACTGTAATAAAAAAAAACTCTTCGAGTGATCCCTGTATTTGCATAAAATGCTCTGGGCTAAGCCCCGGATGTCCTTCAATGCTGGAAACGCCCCTGGCGCCCCATTCTCTTCACAGATTAGAGCAGGTTCACACTGAGCACATGTGACAGACATGAACGACTCTGGGGACGCTGTGGTGAACGTTATGCTGCCTGCAACATCATCCAGCATGTATACACGTATATGCACGTGTACATCAAGAGGCTCTGGGTCCACCCAGTTTTAGCAAAGTAGCAGTCATTTACTTAATAGTTTTTAGCTTATTCACTCAGTACAACCAAGCACACACTCTATACAGCCAGCAAGAACTCCTGGTCATCAGAGCACAGAAAGAGTTTTTGAAAACTTCCAACTTCCACCGGAGATTGTGAAGATGCCCCAGGAGACGCCATTCACATCGACAATTGGAGGTACGCGGCTAATGCTAGCCCTCCATTTTCCTTGCTAACGTACGGTTATTGGTGAAACAAAATGGACGAAATATGACTGAGAATCATCTCACAAAAATGTATTATGGATTGCAGCGTCATGATTTTCTAGGAAACGTGGCTTAACAACAACATACCCGACAAATTAATTGAGCTGGAAGGATGCAATGTCTTCAGAGCAGATTGGACCACAGAGGACTCCGGCAAGACCAGAGGAGGTGGGCTGTGCATTTATGTAAACAAAACATGGTGTACAAACACTAACTTAACCAGGAGTCAATGCTCAACCAATCTGGAGTACCTGATGATTAGAATCAGGCCTTTCTACTTGCTTCTGGTGTTTTGCTATTATTGTTATGACGGTCTACTTACCAACCGGATGCTAATGCTAAATTAGCAATGAAAGACCTGCAGGCGGCCATTAGCAAACAGAAGATGGAACACCCAGATGATGTTTTGCTGATTGCCGGAGATTTCAAACCAAAATATCTCCTGCCCCACCAGAGGACACAATACACTAGACCATGTGTACACAAACATTCTGGAGGCTAACAAAGCCATTCCCCTCGCCCACCTGGGACAGTCTAACCATCTCTCCCTATTCCTACTTCCCAAGTATTTACTCCTCATTTAACGTGTGAAACTATCAGTGAAGACCAGAAGTGTTAGGGTTAGGGTTAAATTCACTTCTACAGCACCAGGTTCAACACGCAGACTGGAGTTTGTTTGCCACTCAACCCAACCTTGACTCCCATACATACACTGAAACATATGCTTCCTCCATTCTGGATTACATCAACATCTGCACCAACAATGTCCCCACCCATAAACCTTGAACACTGAGCAGGGTGAAAGAACACAAGACAGCTGGTCCGGATGGAGTCCCCTGGTGTCTACACTGAGCAGAGTGAATCCACGCAAGGCAGCTGGTCCCGATGGAGTCCCTGGGCATCTACACTGAGCAGGGTGAATCCACGCAAGACAGCTGGTCCTGATGGGCGTGTTCTCGGGCGTGCGCTCAGAACATGTGCTTGGCAGGTGGCTGAGGTCTTCACTGATGTTTTCAACTTGTCACTGGCCAAGGCGGCTGTCCCAACATGCTTTAAGACCACAACCATTGTGCCAGTGGCAAAGCAGTCGACTGGGTCTAGCCTGAATGACTTCTGACCCCACTCCCACAATTATGAAGTGCTTCTAAAGACTAGTTCGGGGCCACCTCAAGTCCTGCCTCCGCCCAACACTGGATCCCTACCAGTTTGCCTGCCAGTCGAACAGGTCTACAGAGGATGCAGTCTCCACAGCTTTCTCCACAGTTTTGCCCTGACTGGACAAAACCAACAGCTATGTGAGAATGCTATCCATTTACTTAAGCTCAGCATTCAACACAGTCATCCCCACTAGGCTGGTCAACAAACTCCATGACCAGGGGATCAGCCCCTCTCTCTGCAACTGGACTTTGGACTTCCTAACCAACAGTTCCCAGTCTGTCAGGTTAGACAACTTCACCTCCTCCTCCCTCCTGAACACTGGTGTTCCACAAGGCTATGTGCTGATCCTTCTCCTGTAACCCCTCTTCACCCACAACTGCGTTCCTGGACACAGTTCCAACACCATTGTTAAGTTTGCAAATGACAGCACAGTGGTAGGCCTGATCAGTGACAATGACGAGTCAGCCTACAGGGAGGAGGTCAAGCGCTTGGCAGAATGTTGCGCTGTCAACAACCTGGCCCTCAACGCAAAGAAAACCAAGGAGTTCATTGTGGATTACAGGAAGTCTATAAGCTGCAGTCACGCCCCACTTCTCATCGATGGCACTGAGGTGGACTATGTGTCCAGCTTCAAATTCTTGGGTGTCCACATCTCCGAGGACAACTTAGCCCTGGTCAAAAAGGCAGAGCAGCACCTGTACTTTTTGAGGAGGCTGAAGAAAGCCTCCTGTCGTCCAAGATCCTTGTGAACTTTTACCTCTGCACAATCAATAGCATTCTGCCACAGTGTGGTTTAGCAATTGCTCCGTTGCCAACCGGAAGGCCCTGCAACAGTTGGTGAAAACCAACATCACTGTTGCCCAGCTTCCTGCCATCGCAGACCTCCAGCGCAAGTGGTGTCTGCGCAGGGCGTGCAGGATCATCAGGGACCCTTCACACCCATGCCACACCAGCAGTCTCAGGAACAGTTTCTTCCCATCTACTTTAACCCTGCTGAACTATGTGACCCAGAGGACCCTGTGAACTCTGTCACCCATCACTAACCGTACCCCACCCCCGCCTCCTAGGGACCTTGTTGCACTACTCCCTATGTACTACTCTGACAGTGCCTTGCAAAGTCCGATAATGAATGTTTTCAGTTATTACAAGTACGTGTCTACATTGGAAACCTCACTGTTGCTATCCCTGCATTTCAGTTGCACATGTACCTTGCACTTTCAGTTTGCCTCTTTGCACATTTAGTTCTGCCAACATGCTTGTATTTTTACAGTTGTTACACACGCATGTCTACCTCAAAAAACCTCTTTGCTGCTATATCTGCATCCCGGTTGCACATGATACCTTACTCCTTCAATTTGCCTCGATTGCACTTCTGGAATATCATTAGAATAGCCATCTGTACCCGTACAACTATAATCCCACTTGTAACATACACTATTGTTGAAGTGCATGTTATGTTTAGTTTACAACAGACCATTTGTTTATCCATACACAGGAAGTCACATTCATTCAAAGCCCAACAGTAATCAACCAATGGGCTAACAGTGCAGGGATGTGTATTCCAGGTTGGGATGTCTATAAAGTAGAGGTATGACCGGAAGTTACTTTGAAATTGAATGAGAAGAGATGGAGTTTGTAAGACCGAGTATGAAGACCGAGTCTGTAACATCATGAACAATGAACTATCAAATTCTGCAATAAATAATTGAATTACTCTCTCCCTTGACGAACGGGTATGCAATCATTATTTCAACCACTATACGAAATGGCTGATTTCTAACACTATACTTAATACTTTTTCTGCCCTCCTCTACTTGCCTTAATTGCTACTTTTTTATTGCAATTTGTACTTCAATTGCCTTCATTGCACATCTATACCTTCCATTTGTAATATACTTAATACTTGTAATTACTTTTTCTGCCCTCTTCTATTTGCACTTCTGGTTAGATGCTAACTGCATTTTGTTGCACTGTGACAATAAAGTTGAATCTAATCTAATGACCAGTTTGTCGGTGGGTCAGTGATGATCTGGGGAGGCATATCCTTGGAGGTTTGCACAGACCTCTACATGCTAGCCAATGGTAGCCTGACTGCTGTTAGGTACTGGGATGAAATCCTCAGACCCATCGTCAGATCATACGCTGGTGCAGTGAGCCCTTGGTTCCTCCTGGTGCAGGGCAGTTTCTGGATGACGAAGGCATTGACGCCATTGACTGGCCCTCGTATCCCCCAGACCTGAATCCAATTGAGAACCTCTGGGAAGTTATGTATAGGTGCATCCAATGCCACCAAGTAGTGCCACAGACTGTCCAGGAGCTCACTGATACCCTGATCCAGGTCTGGGAGGAGATCTCCCAGGAAACCATCCAGTGTCTAATCAGGAGCATGCCCTTAAGTTGTGGGGAGGGCATACAGGCACGTGGGGGCCATACACCCTACTGAGTCACATTATGAGTTGCCGTAATGAAATTCATGCAATTTGGAACAGCCTGTGAAATTGTTTACTTTTGAGTATGAATCCAGCCCTCAATTGGTTGTTGATTTTGGTTACCTTTCACCAATGTTATGACACTTTGTTCTCAACAAATTACACAATGTACAGTAAAGATTTTGTTCTTTAATATATTTTCTTCATTGAGACTCAATGTGCTATTTTAGTGTTCCATTAATTGTTTGAGCAGTGTAGAACCACCTATTCCATACTTTTCTGTATTTATAATACATGATAGAAAATTGCATTAAAAATAACATTTTAAAAATTAGAAATAAATAGTATATAAACTGAATTAATAGGTCTGATACAGTTTTATTCATAATTGCATTTTCCAATGATCTTTCAATTGACAAATACCTGAGCTACAAAAATATAAATGAATCTCTCACCAGCAAAGTATGTATTTGAATTGATTTAAGGATATCCCCTTGAGGTGTAGCTTATCATTTCTCAATTGGACTAATAATGCCTTAATTTTCTAGAGAAAAATAATCAATAATGACAAAAGAATATATTTTCAATATTACCTTACTGCACTTTATGCCCCAGCTGTGTGGTGAGAGGGGCACAAAACCCCCTAAAGGAAGAGTGTCTGTTACAGGCCTCTGGTAGACATACTGACTCCCCTTGCAGACATTATTGATAATAGGCAGAAAGAATTGGGGAACCAAGACACGATTGTCTCTGCTGTGGTTAGGGTTAGTAATAAAGAACACATACCATGTCTCAGCAGTGTCAGTAATAAAGAACACATACCATGTCTCAGCAGTGTCAGTAATAAAGAACACATACCATGTCTCAGCAGTGTCAGTAATAAAGAACACATAACATGTCTCAGCAGTGTCAGTAATAAAGAACACATACCATGTCTCAGCAGTGTCAGTAATAAAGAACACATACCATGTCTCAGTTGTGTCAGTAATAAAGAACACATACCATGTCTCAGCAGTGTCAGTAATAAAGAACACATACCATGTCTCAGCAGTGTCAGTAATAAAGAACACATACCATGTCTCAGCAGTGTCAGTAATAAAGAACACATAACATGTCTCAGTTGTGTCAGTAATAAAGAACACATACCATGTCTCAGTTGTGTCAGTAATAAAGAACACATACCATGTCTCAGTTGTGTCAGTAATAAAGAACACATACCATGTCTCAGTTGTGTCAGTAATAAAGAACACATAACATGTCTCAGTTGTGTCAGTAATAAAGAACACATACCATGTCTCAGCAGTGTCAGTAATAAAGAACACATACCATGTCTCAGTTGTGTCAGTAATAAAGAACACATACCATGTCTCAGTTGTGTCAGTAATAAAGAACACATACCATGTCTCAGTTGTGTCAGTAATAAAGAACACATACCATGTCTCAGTTGTGTCAGTAATAAAGAACACATACCATGTCTCAGTTGTGTCAGTAATAAAGAACACATACCATGTCTCAGTTGTGTCAGACTACGGGTAAGGCTTTTTGTGTAGACTAATTTAGCAAATTTAGCATTTTATTTTATAGACCTTTTCTGCAAATTGTTCTTTAAATGCTTAGCACTTGATTTTCCTGTAGCGTAGGGGTGATTAAAATGATTTATTTATGCATATACTTTGAATAATAAGCTTATAATACAGCCCAACCTATTCAATTGTATGGATTTTATTTAAAATGCAAAGCCTACAATATCTAGCCTTTTTTAAATATTTTGAAATGGTCGCATTTTCATGTTATTTATTAAAATAGGCCATAGGCTTCAGTCAAATTATAAGTTTCAATTTTTTAATAATTTTAAAACATATGGTCAGCATACATAGTCAAAACATTTATGTTTTTGATTTAAATGGTGACTGTAAAAAGAGAATGAATGGAGTGAATTGGAGTGGCAGTTTAATTCCTGTGAGCTAAGTGATTTTTTTGGAGTGTTCAGGAAAGGCGCAACAACGTTACGATGAGTGGTATTTCTGGAAGTTCAACTCTGCTCACATACTCTGTTCACCATTAAACATTTCCAAAATGACCGGGCTAAACATCCCATGGAAATTTGACAGAAAATCAGCAAAAAAGATTCCCCATGTACCCAAAAGATTCTGATCTTGTAATCACAATAAATCTGTCTCTCTGTGTGTGTGTTGCAGTCTCTGTTTGAACGTCAGGGCCTGCCTGTTCCACAGGGAGTTTCCTTTGGCCTGGAGAAAGCCACCATGCAACTGCCCAGAGGAATGTCCCGGACCAAGTCTTTTGGTAAGACAATAACCCTACAATAGGGTGATATCAATTATCCACAAAATACTAGTTAAAACCCAATGATTAACCAATACTTACCCTAGCCCAATAATGATCCAAATACTAACCCTAGCCCAATAATGATCCAAATACTAACCCTAGCCCAATAATGATCCAAATACTAATCCTAGCCCAATAATCATCCAAAACCGATTTAACAAAATGTCTGATGTTTTATTTACCTTTGTTTTATGGTAAAACGAGAAATAAAAGTATGCTTAAGATAAGCTAGCTTGAACCACATCTCAGTGAGAATATAACCTGATTCTAGCAGCCTTTTGTCTGCTGCCAATTTGCAAACCACCAGTAAAAGATTGTGAAGCTGATGACAAAAACACTGCATATAACCCATATAGCTGTGGAGATTTGCCTCATCAAAACCAATAGTCTAACATTACAATGCACATTATTTAAAATCCCAAAAAAGTTCAGCTATGCAAGCTTTACATTTTTCATATTTTCCGAATTTTCAGGAGCTGTCAGTAACTCATTCAGTCATCTGTCTGTTCGGTCTGATATGTGGTACGTAATTACTAACCTAGATATCTGACAATAGTTGAGGTGAGGTCAACATGGACACAGACATGGGTTATTGCAGTATGAAGTAGCTGATGGGTTGTCACTCATCAAAAACATTAACCAAAAAGAACATAATGCATGATGTTTGGTACTATACTAAGAGCAATAGAAAACACTTTGACCAAAACATGGTTGTTGTGTGTCTGTTGCCATTTTGCAACCTTATCTAATTTTGGGGTGTCTTTGTCTGTGAGGGAAGTGTGTGTAACCATGAAAGGATCATACTGGTGTCAGCCAAAATGTACATTTCTATGTGTCTGTTTGCGAATGTATGTGTAAGTGAAACACATTGTTGCACCCTACTGTGTGTGTGTATGTGTGTTGTAAGTGTGTTTGTGTGAGTCTTTGAGTAGTTTTGTTGTGTCTGGGCACAATGTATGCAAGGGGGTTATAGCCTAGAGGGTGTGTGTGTTCCTTGATGTTCTAGTTTGCTGCATGTAATTAATATGATTTAGTATTTTTATTTTATTAAGACCTGTTCTAAGATATGTATGCTCTGAAATTAACATGGATTATCTTTAAATATTGTTTAAATCTGGTGCTGATAGGGAAAATCCTAAAAGTAAGGAATTTGAAAGAAAGCACGGTGACAGGGATCAACCTATCTTAACCTGTTGGCAGTGAATCTGGTGAGAACTTTGTACATTGCAATGACTTACACAGCTTCTTGACACTCCCATTCAAGTCACTGCCAGAGGTAAAGAAGTACAACAACTCTATTTTAGTTGCTCTGAGCCTTGTATGTAAAGAGAATCAATACTATGAAGACCATAGACTTAGTCAAACATCAGTCTGAGGAGGATCAGCCAGGGCTGGATATAAAGTTTATTTATATAGCACAATTCATACAATGTGCTTTAAAAATTTAAAAATACAATGGCATAAAAACAACATCACAATAATAAAACATAGAATAAAAACAGGATAAAACATTGGAAGCTATGAAAACTGTAAGGCTAACAGGATTGTTAAGTTAAGTGCTCAGTCATAGGCGTGTGAAAAGAAGTGTTTTTAACCTGGATTTAAAAATGGATACGTTTGCAGCAAGTCTACATCTTCTGGTAGTTTATTCCAGTTTTGTGCCGCATAACTGCTAAATGCAGCTGTTTAGTTTGGACATTTAAGTTTATCATCGCCCCTGGCATTACTGTAGATGACTTCAATTCCTGAAACTTTGAGTAGAATCTTTGAGTAGAATCACTTCCATTCTTGGCTTCCTGGTAGTGTTTAGCCATGGGATAATTCAGGTTTTCCAAGCGTATAGCACAGCGGTGTTCCATCCTCTGTTGGTATCCCCTGTTGGCATCCTCTGTTGGCATCCTCTGTTGGCATCCCCTCTCTCTAAAGCATTGCTGCTGTGGAAGATGGAAAAGTGTTTGTAATTTATTATGAAAAGAGACTCAACAGTTGTTCATATAACAGTTGATTATTTCAGTTTAATTACATGGATCCACGGAAACAATAATTTTTACAATACAGAGTATAAGTACAGAGACCCACATAGTAGTGTGTGATGGTAATCTTATCAATTAGAACTCTTTCAGAAGGAAGTACAGAGACGAAATACTCTCGGCACAATTAACAGTTTATTAATTATTTATTTGCAAATAAGAGAGACGCGTCAACTGCTTACAAACATAATCGTCCGAGGAGTCTCTAACTCAATACATGCACAATCCGTATACAATACATAGAAAAAGGGGTGTAGTAAGTTGTTGCCCATCTGTCCTGTGTCAATAAAACACATGCCCTTTGTTCTATCACATGTCCTGGGCATTACACAAGGGACATGTTGTCTTCCCCCATCTGGGTAACTTTCTCAACCATTGAGGGAGACTTCATCTGGACAACCTACAGATAGGTAGATTTACGATTAACCCTGTAATCTACTGTTACCAATCAAGAATGCCCCTAAGACATATACCAGATCCCCTCTCCCACACTCATCTATTTATCTAAACAAGGGGACTCAGTCCTTTAATCATTAAGAATGCATCAGGTTTCAGAATTTCCACAACAATTGTTCAGATCATACATTATTTCTCCTCTTTATACCCCTCCTTGTCAGCCCCCAAAAATATTATCTCTTATGCTATAAGATACATACAAAAACAAATGATCATACTAATGGGAAAAAAAGTTAGAACCCTACAATGGCAACCATAGCTCTAGGTCAGAGTTAACAGACAGATCTGAGCTACCCCTAGTCTCTGTCCTGCCCAAACTGGGAGATACAGAGGAGACACAGTCAGCTTCACCTTGGAGCCCTCTGTAGTTGGGTCATAGAAAAGATGTTCATGATTTATACAAGTAAAAACTTCTCAGAGTCTGGTATAACAGTTGATTATTTCAAGTTTAAGTATGTGGATCCACAGGAACAATTGCTTTCACAAAACAGAGTATAAGTACAGAGACAAACAGAGTAGTGTCATAACAATTGTTCTGATTACACATTATTGCTTCTAGCTCTTTATACTCGTCTTTGTCAACCCCCATAATATAATCTCTAATGCTATGAGATACATACAAAACAAGTCGTCATACTAAAAGGAAAACAAGATAGAACCCTATACTGCCATGGCAACCATAGTTCTGGGTCATAGTTAACAGACCTCCTGATCTGAGCTACCCCCAGTCCATGTCCTACACATACGGAAGAAAACAGAGGAGACACAGGCAACTTTACCTTGGAGCCAACTGAACAGGGTTGTAAATATGATAGGTTTGAGGCCTTGTGCCTTGGTTGTGGCCATAATCACTTTTATGTACAGAGCATGCTGACCTAGGTCTTCTCCGATCCTGATTTTGCAGGTTTTCCCACTTAAAAAGCATTTAGAAGTCTGTAATTTTTATCATAGGTACTCTTCAACTGTGAGTGACGGAATCTAAAACCAAAAATCCAGCAATTACAGAGATCATACGTTTCCTATAGTTCTTGACCAGGTTTGCACACACTGCAGCAGGGATTTTGGCCCACTCCTCCATACAGACTTTCTATTGGGTTCAGGTCTGGAAACTGGCTAGGCCACTCCCGGACCTTGAGATCTTACGGAGCCACTCCTTAGTTGTCCTGGCTGTGTGTTTTGGGTCGTTGTCATGCTGGAAGACCCAGTCACGACCCATCTTCAATGCTCTTACTGAGGGAAGGAGGTTGTTGGCCAAGATCTCGCGCTACATGGCCCCATCCATCCTCCCCTCAATACGGTGCAGTCGTCCTGTCCCCTTTGCAGAAAAGCATCCCCAAAGAATTATGTTTCCACCTCCATGCTTCACAGTTGGGATGGTGTTCTTGGGGTTGTACTCATCCTTCTTCATCCAAACACAGCGAGTGGAGTTTAGACCAAAAAGCTCTATTTTTGTTTCATCAGACCACATGGCCTTCACCCATTCCTTCTCTGGATCATCCAGATGGTCATTGGCAAACTTCAGACGGGCCTGGACATGCGCTGGCTTGAGCAGGGGGACCTTGCGTGTGCTGCAGGATTTTAATCCATGACGGCGTAGTGTATTACTAATGGTTTTCTTTGAGACTGTGGTCCCAGCTCTCTTCAGGTCATTGACCAGGTTCTGCCGTGTAGTTCTGGGCTGTTCCCTCACCTTCCTCATGATCATTGATGCCCCATGAGGTGCGATCTTGCACAGAGCCCCAGATCGAGGGAGATTGACCATCATCTTGAACTTTTTCCATTTTCTAATAATTGTGCCAACAGTTGTTGCCTTCTCACCAAGCTGCTTGCCTATTATCCTGTAGCCCATCCCAGCCTTGTGCAGGTCTACACACAGCTCTGATATCCTTACACAGCTCTGAGAATATCTCTGAGAATACCGGAGTGATGTGCTCTGTTCTCTTGGTCCTGGTTAACATTTTAGCAGCTGCATTCTGAATGAGCTGCAGCTGTTTTACAGTCTTTTTGGGGAGTCCAGTTAAGAGGCCATTACAGTGGTCAACCCTACTAGAGATAAAAGCATGAATGAGCTTCTCTTAAACAAACCAGTGATACCACTTTGAGAAGGACACAGAGTTCTGCTGGGTGGACTGCTAGGATGCTCCATGCTCCGAACCCACAGTCCTACTATCATAGGCTCCAACCCCTTTGCCCTGCTACTATAGGGTCCACCCCCCCTGTCCAACTACTATAGGCTCTAAACCCTCTGTCCCAATACTATAGGGTCCAACCCCTCTGTTCCAATACTATAGGTTCCAACCCCTCTGTCCTGCTACTATAGGCTCCAGCCCGTCTGTCCCAATATTATATGCTCCAACCACTCTGCCCTGCTACTATAGGCTCCAACCCCTCTGTCCCAAGTTTCAGAAGAATGTTCTTCAATAAATACTGAAAATCTAGTGTTTATCTCAAAAACAAAGTGATGAATTTTGGTAGAGAAAGTTGCATATAATCCTAACACATGAATATAACAACCTTCGATAGTTAGCTCAGTATGTAATGCAAACATTATTTATTTTTTTAGTTGGTACCTACACCGATCAGCCATAACATAATGACCACCTGCCTAATATTGTGTAGGTCCCCCCTTTTCCGCCAAAACAGTCCTGACCCGTTGAGGTATCTGGCACCAAGAGCATATCCTTTAAGTCCTGTACGTTGCGAGGTGGGGCCTCCATGGATCAGACTTGTTTGTCCAACACATCCCACAGATGCCTGATTGAATTGAGATCTGGGGAATTTGGAGGACAAGTCAACACCTTGAACACATTGTTGTGTTCCTCAAATGATTCCTGAACCATTTTACATTTTTGGCATAGACGTTTTATCCTGCTGAAAGAGACCAATGCCATCAGGGAATACCGTTCCCATGAAAGGGTGCACATGGTCTGCAACAATGCTTAGGTGATACGTGTCAAAGTAACATCCACAAGAATGGCAGGACCCAGGGTTTCCCAGCAGAAAATTGCTCAAAGCATCACACTGCCTCCGCAGGCTTGCCTTCTTCCCATAGTACATCCTGGTGCCATGTGTTCTCCAGGTAAGCAATGCACAGGTACCCGGCCATCCACGTGATGTAGAAGAAAACGTGGTACATCAGGCCAGGCCACATTCTTCCATTGGTCTGTGGTCCAGTTTTGATGCTCACGTGCCCATTGTAGGCACTTTCAGCAGTGGACAGGGGTCAGCATGGGCACCCTGGCTGGTTTGTGGCTACGCAGCCCCATATGTAACAAACTGCGATACACTGTGTGTTCTGACACCTTTCTATCAATACCAGCATGACCTTTGTCAGCAATTTGAGCTACAGTAGCTCGTCTGTTGGATCAGACCAGCCTTCGCTCCCCACATGCATCAATGAGCCTTGGCCACCCATGACTAATTCCCTTTTCCTTCCTTGGAACACCTTTGATAGGTACTGACCACTGCAGACCAAGAACACCCCACAAGGGCTGCAGTTTTGGAGATGCTCTGACCCAGTCGTCTAGGCATCACAATTCGGCCCTTGACAATGTCGCTCAGATCCTTACACTTTTTTCCTGTTTCTAACATATCAACCTTGAGGACAACATTTTCACTTTCTGACAGGTGCCATGATAACGAGATTATCAGTGGTCATAATGTTATGGCTGATCGGTTTATGTAACGTAGGAATCAAGGAGATCAGATGCAATTGCAGGGGAACTGGTTTAATTTCAAAATATAGAAGATAAATAAAAGATTAACCCAATAAGGGTAAATGCAAAATAACTCAGACTGAAACCAAACCAAACTGAAGGAATTTGCACTAGCGAACTATGGGAACATCCTTACATATGGAAGGTTACCAAACAATACTCAACAAGGACTGACTGACAGACAATTAGGTGGTATATCTACCTGCAGTGATTGTGAATGGATGACATGTATGATTGATACATATCACACAGTGGAGTGTGATGAACTGTTATTGAGGAAAAGGTGGTGAATAGTAGGGGAGGATGAGCACTGCCACTCAGAGGAAGGCCAGAGAGGTGTTACAACCTATAACAATGTCAAATATCTTAAACAGTCTATAGTGAATTTGAATGTATTCAGACCCTTTATAGCCTAAAATGAATTAAATGAAAAATACTCAGCAATCTATGCACAATATCCCATATTGACCAAGCAAAAACAGATTTTTAGAACGTTTTGGAGATGTTTTTGAAAAGGAAACAAATATTCAGACCCATTCACTCCTTACTTTCTTAAAGCACCTTTGGCAGTAATTCCAGCCTTGAGTCTTCTTGGGTGTGATGCTACAAGCTTGGCTACTCCTCCCTGTCTTGCTGATCCTCTCATGCTCTCTCAAGTTGGATGGGTAATGTCGCTACACAGTTATTTTCTGGTTTCTTCAGAAGTATTTGATCGAGTTCAAGTCTGGGCTCTTGCTGGGCCACTCACAGAATTCTTCTGAAGCCATCAGGTCTAAAGTGTAGGGTAGGGAGGTTGGTCAAAGGTGCTATGGGATTTGCAAATGTCTGCACAAGATAATTGCAATGGGCAGTCCTCCTGGACCATCAGTAAATCCTTGGCTGTGGAATCACTCTCCAAGTGTGCATGGAATGTGTTCAGGTCCTCTGGCAGACAAGCAGATACTTCCCCCACACTGCTGATGTCCCTTTTGTATTCTGTAATATTGTTAACGTGTTGTGGAAGTATGGTTATAATAATATTACACTAATAAGAGAATGTTCAAAATGTTTTTCTCCCAGAATATTTAAAAAACAGACTATTAAACCCCTCCTACAGGTGCTCCAGAGGATGACAGGATCTCTGCTCTGATTGGAGAGCATCGGTTTCCTAGGAGCTCCTCAATGACTGACAGCTTCATCCCTCCTCCACCCCAGACCGCTCCTCCTCCACCCCCATCCCATTACTACCTTGACTCTGGTCCGCCCCCGGCTTTCTGCCCCCCACCGCCTCCACAGCGAGCAACAGACCAATCACGTTCTAGCTTCAAGCCTGGAGCAGAACCCAGGCTGCATGACGTCTGTGATTCGTCGGCCTCTCGAAGCCATGCAGAACGGCAGAGAAAAGCTCGCTCCATGATCATTCTACAGGACTCAGCTGTAACTGGCCATCAACCTGCAGAGCCAGCAACCATGGCTCCCCTTGCTCGACCTCCTGCTGGAGCTACAGCCCCCCTATCCCGGCCCAGCCCTGTCCCCAGTCCCCTCTCCCGAACCAGCCCAACTCCCAGCCCCAGTCCCCTCTCCAGAACTAGCCCTATCCCTAGCCCTAACCCTTCTGGGGAGCGCAGCAGCAACAGGAGGCGTGGCCGGCCAGTAGAAAACCCTTATGCCAATGTGGGCCAGCTGCCTGCCCCACCCAGTAAGCCTCAACGCCGCAAGTCTCCGCTGCTCAAACAGGTGCAGGTGGAGGAAGGGCCAAGTAGGGCAGAGCTTTACCAGCAACAGGTCCTCACTGAGCGTGCTCAAATACGCGTCACACCCCCTCAGGGCCGTAGGTCCTCCTTCTTCCTGTCTGTCGAGGGAGGGGGTTCAGAGGCCCCGCCCATCCTACTGACCCAGTCCCACTCTGTAGACGACCTGGGGGAGCTGCCACCCCCCATCCCTGTACTCTCCCCCTCCTCTTCCCCTCACTCCACATTCCTCCACCCATTGACAGGTAAGCCGCTAGACCCCTCCTCCCCCCTTGCTCTAGCCCTGGCTGCTCGTGAACGTGCTCTCACTGCCCGCACACCTAGCCCAGAACCGCGGCCCAAACACACACACTCACCTAGCCCAGAACCGCGGCCCAAACACACACACTCACCTAGCCCTGAACCGCGGCCCAAACACACACACTCACCTAGCCCTGAATTGCGTCCCAAACAAACACACTCACCTAGCACAGAACTGCGTCCCAAACACACACACTCTCCTAGTCCTGAATCCAGGCCTAAACGCACTCCTCCCCTGACTAGCCCTGAACCCAGACACAAGCGTATTACCCCACCCTTATTTCTTGATGGGCAGTTAGAGCGACCTGTTGTTGAGCGGCCAGATATTGAAGGTGGAGTCACATCTCCTGCTGGGCCCTCTCCTGAGCGTTGGCAAGCTATGCCTCTCCCTGCTATCAGTCAGGTGACCATCAATGTAACGAATGACAACCAGCCAGCGGGACGAGGTCTGGGAGAAGAGCTGATTGAAGCGCTGCATGGCCAATTACAGCGGAGAAGGAGTCTGACAGTTGGAAGCTCAGAGGAGGAAGGCGGGCCTTATACACAGACCCAGACCCAATCAGAGAGGAGGAAGAGTCTAGATGGTGGGCCTTACACAGTGACCCTGCCCCCTGCACTGTTGTCATCCAGTGATGAGGAGACAAGGGAGGAGCTTCGTAAGATTGGTCTGGTGTCTCCTCCACTGGCATTTGTAACGCCCCCCTCCCCCACTCAGCCCCCCTCCTCCCTTAGCTTGTCACCGCGGAGGCCCCAGGCCGGTGAAGGGGTGGGAGGATGTGAGTCAGCTCCAGACTCAGGGGTGGAGGAGGGGGACCCTCACATAGAGAGCACTTCATCTCCCAGCAGCACACCAGCTCCCAGCCTGCCACCAACCCTTCCCTCTCCAGAGCACCCCCAGCCCCGCCCTTCCACCCCCACCACACCTACCACCCCCACCTCCACAGCCTCTTCAACCCAGGAGCCCCAGGCTCTGAAGCCCAGACTGCGTTCTCCCCTGGGTCGTGGTCGCTCTGCTCTCAGGGATCCTCTACTTAAACAGTCTTCAGACAGTGAGCTGCTTCCATCTGGCAGTGGACCTGGGCGCCCACCTCGTTACCTTTTCCAGGTAACCCTGACCCCTAATTTACCTCAATCCCTCTTTGACATTTTCTTTTTTTAAAAGGTTGGAATCCGCATAAAATCACCATCCCCCACTCCCTGCATAGCCATAACCCACCTTCTCTTTTTGACAGTTTTAGTCAACTTTACCAAAAACATATAAAAATTTGAAACATGTCATGTACATAAGTATTCAGACCTTTTTCTCAGTACTTTGTTGAAACCCCTTTGGCAGCACGGCTTTAACCCTTCTATCACCTTTCTGAACAAATCTGTAGTACAATAATGGAATTTATACAGTAGAGGAATGTATATATTATAGGCTGTATATTGTACAGAATGAAAATATTAGCATATCTATATAGTAGATACTGTATATTTAACATACTGGGAATATTGGAGACTATGTAGAGTAAAGATTGTTAATAATAAAGCCTATTTATTGTAGAGCCTGTATATGTGAGACACTGTTTTAATTAGAGACTTAATATAGTAGAGACTGTATATTTAAGAGACTGTTTAAAATAGAGACTGTGTGTGAATCTGAAGTTGTAATAATACCTTGAAACCTATGATATTTACTTATCTAGTATTTTTTGTTGATTATTGATTATCTAATGAGGCAAATTCATGTTAGGGTTAGGGTAAAGGTTTAGGGTAAGGGTTAATGTCAGGATTAGGATAAAGGTGAAGTTTGACTAAGGGCTAGGGTTAGTGAATAGATAGTTAAAATGTTATCTGTAGAGCTCCCACAGACAACCTTTTGGGACTCAAATTAAATTATTACCGAACACAATTTTGTCCCCCTGGTACTAAATCCTATTGCGTTTTGATTGACTGCCACTACTAAACCCTAGAATATATAATGTATATTGCTTTTAATAAACCCTTTTACTATGTTGTGGACTGTAACGACAAATCCGTTTCCAAAAAAGGCCCCATCCTTTTTTCATTATATGTGTTGCCCTTGGGGTCCATTTTTAAGAATCACAATATCTCCTTTCATTGCTTTGGCGACGATGTACAAATTTACATGCCGATAAAAACAACATCTAAAGACTCTGTACAGCCTGTCTTAGACTGCTTAAAGGATATCAAAATCCGGTTGGCGCTTAACTTTCTTACTTTAAATGAAAGTAAGACAGAGATTCTTATGTGTGGACGGGGTAACTTGCTGGGTGATCCTCTTGGTACCCTAGGCCCTCTAGCCTCTTATAGTAGACCGTTTGTTAATAATCTCGGTGTTATCTTTGATAGCTCCTTCAAACTCGATAAGCAAACAAGTCTACTAGTGAAATGTAGCTTCTTTCAGCTAAGACTTTTTGCAAAGGTTAAGGTCTATCTTCCACTGAGAGAATTTGAGAAAATTATCCATAAATGTATTACATCTCAGCTGGATTACTCTAATTCTTGTACCTGGGGGTAGATCAGAAAACCCCAAATTGGCTCCAGTTAGTACAAAATGTCGCTACTCAACTTTTATCCAGTATAAGAAAACGGGAGCACATAACATCAATTCTGGCCTCTCTCCATTGGTTTCCTGTTCGTTTCAGGATAGATTTTAAGATTTGAATGCTTCTCTTTAGGGTTTTAAATGGATTGGCCCCTTTATGTCTGTCTGAACTTTTATAACGCCATTCTCCAGCCCGAGCAGTGAGGTTAGCTAACAAGTTACTTCTAGTTGTCCCAAAAGCCAGGCTAAAAACTAGAGGGGAATGAGCTTTCACAGTGGGTGGTCCCATCTTCTGGAATAGCCTACCACTGCATATTCAAAATGCCCAGGCAATACACATTTTTAACTCATTGCTAATGTCGCACCTTTTTACTCTGGCTTTTAATCTTAGCTAAGTTGGCATTCATTGTCTGTGCTGCTATTTTGTCTGTGTCTTATGTGTATCTATGTAATTTATTACCTGTAAATTACATATATTTTGTAAACTTTGATATTTTGTCCTGTACAGCACTTCGGTCAACAACAATTGTTTTAAATGTGCTTTATAAATAAAGTTGACATTGACACTGACATTGATAATATCATTAAAAGATTCAGAGAATCTGGAAAAATCTCTGCACGCAAGGGAAATAGCCAAAAAACAATATTGGATGGCCATGATTTTCAGGCTCTCAGGCAGCAATGCATTAATAACAGATACTATTCTTTAGCGGACATCACTGCATGGGCTTATCAAGACATCTAAAAACCAACGTCTGTGAACACAGTATGTTGCTGCATCCACAAATGCATGGTAAAGCTCTACCATGCAAAGAAGAATGCTTATACATACAAAATCCAGAAAAGCTGCTGCCTTCTCCCGGTTACAAGCTCATTTAAGAACGGACTGAAACAAAATGGAAAACTGTCCTGTAGTCTTATAAATCAAAATTTGAAATTATTTTTGAAAATCATGGACGGCACGTCCTCCATGCTAAAGAGGAGAGGGACCATCCGGTTTGTTATCAGCTCACAGTTCATAAACCATCATCTGTGATGGCATGGGGGTGCATTAGTGCACATGGCATGGATGAATTGCACATCTGTGAAGGCATTATTCAGCATGACAATGGCAAACCATATTCTGCACACATTACAACAGGCGCCCGGAGAATAAACGGTTTTTCTTTGCAAACATTAAAGCAGTGACTCGCTCTAATAGATTCATGCTGTACAACATCGGCAAATATGACCCTTCCTTATACAGGAAGCAGCTCAGGTTCTAATCCAGTCACTTTTCATCTCCCGTCTGGACTATTGCAACACTTGGTTGGGCTCCCCGCTTGTGCCATCAAGCCCCTGCAACTTATCTAGAATGCTGAAGCCAGCCTTGTGTTCAACCTTCCCAAAATCTCCCATGTCACTCGTCTCCTCCGCAAGTTCCATTGGTGTTTGCCTATGGTAAAGCAAAGGGAACGGCACCTCCCTACCCGCAGGCTATGCTTAAACCCTACAACCCTTCCTGTTCACTCCGATCTGCCACTTCATGTCTTTTGGCCCCAACCCTCACGGGTGGGCAGCTCCTGCCCTGCCAAGGCAAAACTCTTCTCTGTCTTGGCACATCAATGGTGGAACAAACTTCCCCTTGAAGCCAGGACAGTAGAATCCCTGCAAGTCTTCCAAATGCGCCTGAAAACCTATCTCTTTGATGAGTATTAACTAGTATCTTAAATTTGTTTCTCTGGCACTGACTTTGCCAACTAATGGCCTGCGATGAAAGAAAGTGTACTTATTATGATTGTCAGATTTTGGGTTTTCAAGTCACCTTAAGAGGAATACACTTATTGTAAGTCACTCTGGATAAGAGTGTCTGCTAAATGACTTCAGTGTTAATGTTAAATGCTGTAAATGTGTGCAGGTGCTGAACTGGCCTGCCTGCATTATGAAATGAAAAATACGACAATGAAGACCCCAAACTGTTGAGCAGCGCAAATCCTATATCAGACAAGAATGGGAATTTATTTCACTTTCAAAACTACACCAGTTGGTCTCCTCAGGTCCCAAACACTTGCAGTGTATTGTTAAAAGAAGAGGTGGTGCAAAACACTGGTAAACACACCCCTGTCCCAACTATTTTGAAATGTGTTGATAGCATCAAATTCAGAATGGGCATGTATTTTTCCAAAAGCAATAAAATTTCTTGGTGTCAACATTTGATATGTTGTCTTAATAAATATATTTTATTAACCCTAATATATTATGTTGCACTGTTACTACTAATCTCTTTTCCATTGGTCTTTATTCTTTTATTTTGTTGTGTTACAGAGGAGATCTAAACTTTGGGGGGAGGTCACCGAGTCCCGGCCCAGGCAGAGTAGCCCTGAGGAGGGCAGACCTGCAGCCGTGGGGGGTGGTGGGCTAGAGCTAGCCACACGACTCCAGCTACTCAGTAAAGACTCCCACTCCCTGGGAGAGGAGCCTGCAGCCCTGCTGGACCCTGGACGCAGATCCCCTGTAGGTGGTGCAAGGTAAACTAGATCAATGTATTCCACTGGGTAGATCTGATAGATTAATATATCCTACTGAATACAGTCACATTGTTAATATTTTACTAAACAATACAACTATCTTAACATACAGTTAGGTCCGGAAATACTTGGACCATTTTCATAATTTGGGCTCTGTACACCACCACAATGAATTTGAAATGAAACAACCAAGATGCAATGGAAGTATTCACCCCATTGGGCAGTATTTACCCCATTGGGCAGGGAAAGGTTCCAGTTTACACATTTGAAAGAAAAGTCTCTAATACAGGCACAGTTACTTTACCATTGGCCTCCAATGGTGAACCGATACAGACTGACTTTTACAGTTTGTCACATACAGACTTTTAGACTGTGACAAACAAGGTAGTCCATGTTGAAGTTTAAGGAATTACAAATATGTTTATTAAATGTCTAGCAAAATAAAATTGGTTAATTGATTGAAAATGTGTATAATTGAACAGATCAAATAAAAAAGGTGCCAGGAATGGGAGAGCCAGGAATGGGAATCAGGAAGTTTTATCTTCCAGTCAGTCCCAAACACAGGTGTAGCCAGTCACCTTAACATCCCAACAGCTCTGCCTGCCACCAATCTGCAGAAGAAAAGATACACGTAAGGGGGCAAATGAAGTGAGAGGGCCCTAACAAGTAGCTGACAATTTGTTTTGATAAAAACCCCACTGATAAAAATTTAAGGATCATTGATCAGGCTGTGAATCTGAAAATGAAGTGAATCATTAACATTGAATGATTAACATAAAACCATTCATGTCACTTAACAAGAAGTGATTTTCAGTGTTTTTTTTTATAAAATAAAAAACAGAACAGAATATCTGTGTACCATAATTATGTAAAATGTTAGATTTAGTCAGGGGTTTGGATGCATTTTCAGGCACTGCGTGTATACAATGGATATAAAAAGTATACACACTCCTATTAAAAAACCAGGTTCTTGTGATGTAAAAGAATGAAACAAAGATTAATCATGTCAGAACTTTTTCCACCTTTAATGTGACCTATAATGTGAACAATTCAATTGAAAAACAAACTGAAACCTTTGAGTCTGAAAAATTAAAAACTCACTATAACCTGGTTGGATAAATGTGCACAACCTTAAACTAATACTTTGTTGAAGCACTTTTTGATTTTATTACAGCACTCAGTCTTTTTGGGTAGGAGTCTATAAGCATGGCACATCTTGACGTGGCAATATTTACCCACTCTTCTTTGCAAAAGCGCTCTAAATCTGTCAGATTTCAAGCACATCTCCTGTGTACAGCCTTCTTCAGATCACCCCACAGATGTTCAATTGGATTCAGGTCTGGGCTATGGCTGGGCCATTCCAAAACGTTAATCTTCTTCTGGTGATTTGGATGTGTGCTTTGAGTCGTTGTTGTGCTGAAAGGTGAACTTTCTCTTGATCTTCAGCATTCTAACGGACGCCTGAAGGTTTTGTGCCAAAATTGCCAGGTATTTGGAACTGTTCATAATTCCCTCCACCCATACTAAGGCCCCGGTTCCAGCTGAAGAAAAACAGCCCCAAAGCATGATGCTGCCACCACTATGCTTCACTGTGGGTATGGTGTTCTTTGGGTGATGTGCAGTGTTGTTTTTGTTTCAACTATGGCCAAAAAGTTCAACCATGGTTTAATCAGACCAAAAAAAAAATTCCCACGTGCTTTTGGGGGACTTGATGTTTGTTTTTGCAAATTTCAGCCGGGCTTGGATGGTTTTTTTTTGTAAGAAAAGGCTTCCATCTTGCCACCCTACCCCAAAGCCTAGGGGTGGGCAATATTTCTCACTGGGTGACCACACCGAAAATGCCAGAGAGCATTGTGGGCCAGATAACTTTTTTAACCAACATGCCTAAAAAACACACAACATAGCTAACTCTGTTAACTTGCATATTATATTTATGCATATTTATTTTCCATGCAACACTGTTTTCATAATTTAACTTAATTTACTTTAACCTTTTCACTCATGAGTTTCAAATATTCCTTAACGACCCCCCAGCGTGAGATTTTTTGCACGTGAGTTCAGTACTAACTCAGCATTTGAACAGTCACCTTGCCAGGTAACACTACATACATTGCATTGCAAGCTTCTCTCGTTGACTCGAATTCAAAGAGCTGCAAAAGCTGGTTGATGTGTAACTGTAGCTAGCTAGCAAACGTCAGCTAACCGCTAGCAAACGTCAGCTAACCGCTAGCTAACAAAGCGTGACCTGTAATTCAGTGCAGTGAAAATGAACTATATAAAAAGCATTGCAGCGCCCACAACGGGTAACGTAACCTCTAGAAGGTTTTTATAATGGTTTTGATTGGTTGTCATCTCTTCCAGGAAATGTTAAGATGCTCTATAGTAGTCGCTAATATAATTTGTTTTTGTGTATTAGTGTTGGCTGTCTGTTGGTACATAAGTAACACTTCTTGTGTTGCTTGCTAACTGGTTAATATCATAGTATGGTCTTGAAACAATTACAATCATGAAATAAAGTTATAAACACTGTTTGAGCTAAATGTGAGTAAATAACAGCACTAGTAGTGCTAATGGTGCGTTCTTAACAATACGTTCTAATCACACCAGTATGATCGTACGCTTCAGGGACCACTCTAGCCTGATCACACTGGTGTGATCATATGCGTCAAAGTTTTTTTTGTTATTATGGCAGGCAAAGGCCTAAAAATTCCCTTTTTAGGGTTATTACTCAACAGAAATGTTGCGTACACATATTTGCCTAAAAACCCAACTCAACAGAGTAAGCTACATTACATAAGTTATAGTGTATAACAGTTAGATAGGTATAATAGGGCAGACATAAGTCTATGAAATCACTTCTGAAGATTTTCACTCAAAGCAAATGTTGGTATAATTGCCATCATCTAACTTCATACAGTATATTTTTTGTACTACATGCTTTTAATGACAGCAATTCCAGCAGCCCAGACCCAAGAAATCAACTTTTAGGGCTACTCACTCAATATGAACAGGAGAGCCTCATATGGGCGTTGACAAGTGAGGTGAAGTCAGGAGTAATTTCTGTTGAAGCAGTGTGTGGTACTGCTGCAAGATGTTCATCAGTGAGGCTGCATCTGCGCTTGGACTTGTTGAATTGTAGCCTCGGTGACAGTTTTTGTATTTCGCTGCCTGCTTGCTCTGGAAGTGCCTCTGCAAATTGTACTCTCTAAAAACTGTGACGTTAGCTTAACATATTCAGAAAGTTGCTTTACCTGCGATATCTGCAAATAAATATTTTCCTCTCAATAGTTTTTTAAATACCCTGCTTTCGTTATCAACTTTTCTTAGGCTCATTTCCAGAGATCGCTAGCCATCAATTGTGTATAGTACGTACAAATGATAACTTCCACGTGTGGAGTTTGGTGCTGGTCCCTATGCATCATAGCAACACAAATACCTCGTTTTAACTTAAAGGTATTTTAAACAGACCTTTTATACAGTATAATACAGTATAAAATGTTTGGATGTATCGCGGGCCGGATAGAATGACTCAATGGGCCAGATCCGGCCCAGGGGCCTTATCTTACCCAGGTCTGCCATAGCCCATTCATATGAAGAATACAGGAGATTGTTGTCACATGTAGCACCCACCCAGTACTTGCAAGAAATTCCTGCAGTTCCTTTAATGTTCCTGTTGGCCTCTTGGAAGCCTCCCTTACCAGTTTTCTTCTTGTCTTTTCATCAATTTTGGAGGCACATCCAGTTCTTGGCAAGGTCTCTGTTGTGCCATATTTTCTCCAATAAATGATGACTGTCTTCACTGTGTTCCATGGTATATCTAATGCTTTGGAAATTATTTTGTAACCTTCTCCTGACTGATATCGTTGAACAATGAGATCCCTCTGATGCTTTGGAAGCACTCTACGGACCATGGCTTTTGGTCTGAGATGCAACTAAGAAAATGTCAGGAAAATCCTACTAGAACAGCTGAACTTCTTGAACTATTTGTGATTAATCAGTCACTTTAAATGATGACAGGTGTGTCATGACTTCTATTTAACATGAGTTTGAATGTGATTGGTTAATTCTGAACACAGCCACATCTCCAGTTATAAGAAGGTGTGCACACTTATGCAACCAGGTTATTGTACGGTTTTTATTTTTCATTTTTCCCCCTCAAAGATTTCAGTTTTTGAATTGAATTGTTTACATTATAGGTCACATTAAAAGTGGAAAACGATCTGACATGATTAATCTTTGTGTCATTCTTTTACATCCCAAAAACCTGGCATTTTCAGAGGGGTGTATGGACTTTTTATATCCACTGTATAATACATTATTTAAATACAATATTGAATGCCATTTTTGCATATTCACTAATCCAAATTTGTATGAGAAGCTAGAACGGAACTAAGGTGAATAAATATCCTATGGTTAATTAACTTGCTAATTACAAAAGCATGATTCCCGGGGATCCAAAATGGGGTGGAAAGTTTTCATGCTGGGCATAACGAATAAGTTGGGTCATGCCCACGTAATGACGTTCTACATTCCAATCCATCAAAATTATCTTTCTGCTTGGATCTGTAATTTACAGAAAGGTAACCCTGTTCTAGGCAATAGTACATACAGAATATATTTCTTTGTGTTCTTGCAGATGTCACCAAGACAATGGAGAGAGTAAATCGTAGGTTTTTAACTTGCTGGGTAAACAACCGTCGCTTCGTCTCCATATAGTAAACTTGCATGAATTAAACCTGACCTTAACCCTACACATATATTTTAACTTAAACCTAACCCTAGCCCCAAACTGGACCCTATCTTTAACCCTTCACTAGAACTTAACTCTATAATAAACTTAATCCTAAAACAACAACTTTTAACATAATCCTACACTTAAACCTCCTCACACTAATCCTAGTAACTGTTTCTGTGCTAGTCCTACTGATAACAGTCCCTCTATAATAAACCAAATGATAAATATGTCACTCCACACTAACCCTACTGATAACTGTCCCTTTGTAATGTAACTAATGATAAATATGTCACTCCACTCTAGCCCTACTGATAACTGTCCCTTTGTAATGTATCTAATGATATGTCACTCCACTCTAGCCCTACTGATAACTTTCCTGTTATAAAATACCTAATGATAAATATGTCACTCCACACTAGCCCTACTGATAATTGTCTAGCTTTATTAGTGCCCCAATTTGTGATGTGGTTGAATGTATAAGCAAAGGTTACAAAAGGCTGATTCTAAAATGTTTCCAATGTGGGCCCTTTGTTTACATTTTCTTTGAGCGATGGCTTTCATCACCTGCGTGAAGTTGGCCCCCCCACCAACGCAAAACGTCGTCAAACTATGCTCGTTCGTTTGTGCTCCGTTTGTGCTGGTTTGTGCTGTAAAAAGTTTTGTTTGTGCTGCTTCCGTTTTTTAGATATTAACAATATTTTTAGGTCAATCTGAGGTCAATTTTTGGGTGAATTTGGAGCATGTGGGGGGGCTGGTGATGTCATCGTCTATAATTCAATGTCTAATATTTTAAAACCCGAAGCAGCACAAACGAAACTTTTACCGGCACAAACCAGCACAAACGAAGCACAAACGAACGAGACTATTTTGGGTGAATTTGGAGCATGTGGGGGGGCTGGTGATGTCATCATCTATAATTCAATGTCTAATATTTTAAAACCCGAAGCAGCACAAACGAAACTTTTACCGGCACAAACCAGCACAAACGAAGCACAAACGATCGAGACTATTTTGGGTGAATTTGGAGAATGTGGGGGGGCTGGTTGACCTCAGATTGACCTAAAAATATTATTGTAATATCTAAAATACCGAAGCAGCACAAACGAAACTTTTTACAGCACAAACGTAGCACAAACGAACAAGACTATTTTGGGTGAATTTGGAGCATGTGGGGGGGCTGGTGGCGTAATCGTGTATAATTCAATGTCGAATATTTTAAAATCCAACGCAGCACAAACGAAACCTTTACCGGCACAAACCAGCACAAATGAAGCACAAACGATCGAGACTATTTTGGGTGAATTTGGAGAATGTGGGGGGGCTGGTTGACCTCAGATTGACCTAAAAATATTATGTTAATATCTAAAAAACGGAAGCAGCACAAACGAAACTTTTTACAGCACAAACCAGCACAAACGGAGCACAAACGAACGAGTATAGTTTGACGACGTTTTGCGTTGGTGGGGGGGCCAACTTCACGCAGGTGCTTTCATCCACAGGTCGTGACTAGTCATACATGGGCAATGACTATTTACTTGTTGTACTTTGAATATAATTGAAATGATCAACTACTATAGATTTCCTGCAAAGCCAACAGTTACCTAATGGTATCCCTGCCTTCATCTCTCCTCCTTCTACCTCACTCTTCATCTCTTCCTTTTGTCCTTTCTTCCTTTCTCTCAGGTTATTCAGTAGCCTAGGGGATGTCCACACCATCTCCCAAAGGGGTTTTGGTGGCACCACCTACACTGTCAGGCCAGGATGCCGCTACCCAATTACGCCTCGCCGCAGTCCCAGCCCATCCCCCTCAACAGGCCCTGTCCCATCCCCTGAGAGGTCTGAGGTCAGTCCTGGTCGGAGCTTTGGGTTTAGCTCTTCCCATCACCACCACACCATCCTCAAGTCATCGAGCCTCAGCCTGCCTTCAGAGCCTAAGGAAGTCCGCTTTGTAATGCGGAGTGCCAGCGCTCGAACGCGCTCCCGTTCTCCTTCTCCTTCCCCCCACGCCTCCCCCTGTCCCTCTCCAGTTCTGGGATCCCCTCTCCTTGCCCTGCGTCCTTGGCGCCAGCGTCCTTTAGCCCTCTGGAGTAAGTACGACGTGGGAGACTGGCTAGAGAGTGTTGGCCTGGCAGAGCATCGTACCCGCTTCCAGGAGCATGAGATTGAGGGCTCACACCTTCCTGCTCTCACTAAGGATGACTTCGCTGAACTGGGCGTAACACGGGTTGGACACCGCATGAACATTGAGCGAGCACTCCGACAACTGCTTGACAACTGATCCTTGACCTCTAACCCTTTTGTGGACGTATCCTGGCAACAGCAATGGTTGTATCCTGTCTACACCAGTGGCTGTATTATTTGAAAGCATCTATTTTCCAAAGACAGCATCCCATGGAGTTGAGCATTTTGTATGAATTTTTCATGAATATACAAGAAAATACCTCCTCCATCTATATATCTTAATTATTTTCCAATAATTATATTTACTTTGTATCTACAATAAATGGTTATAGGATTGGATATATTGAAACACAAAGTATGTGCATTGTTTAATGTACCTTGCCCTGTCTTTCTAATATGTTAAAGTTGCTTTCACATCTACCATGTTCAGTCCACTGGAATTTAACCTTGGTGCGTTATCTCCTAGTTATCTCCTATCTCCTAGTTTGGTTCATTTCAGGGGTTGAGAATGCATCAATCGCGCAGAGTTGTGCACTAAATAATCCATGTGGTGTCAGACTGCTAACAAATTAATCCTGGCATGGTGAGAATGTAATCCAACCCTAATATAGTAAGTGACCCAAAAAAGCTGCCCATTGTGGGTGGAATTTGCAATGTATTATTGGATTGGTAGGGCAATCATCAACACTGTACAAACTAGCTACAGCACAGGCCCAGCTTGCATGATAAGTTGCAGAGGAAAGATAGCAGAAGACAAGAGATTATAATTTCTGAAATGTTTGAAGAACTAGGTGTCCAAAATATGTTGGGGATAAATATGTTGAGAGGGGATTTCAGCAAACAGTGTATCAGTGCCAAGTAAAGAAAACTGTCCAAAAACAGTATGTGGAAGTGAGCAAATGTATTACAGATAAGTGGTAACTCTGGGAATGAAAATGACAAGTTGTGTGTAGTATTGTTTGGTAATCATTGGCACTAGGCGGCTTACAATCAAATGGAGATGAGGATTCACAATATACATGCATCAGGGCATTTGTTGCTGTCAAGTGGATTGCATTTCTATTTTTGCACCAAATATCTGTCCAATCAGTGAAAGACATTTCCAACCAAGGTTTTTGTTTACAATGTTTGTTTCATTGGAATTTGGGTAGTGTGAAACCTTATCGAACTAAAATGGAATGGAAACAAATGAATTAACATTGATTTGATTCATACTAAACAAATTGAGTAATAGGTGAGAAATGTATCTTTTACCCTTTTATTGTACTACATTTAACTTTTAGTGTATTTTAATATCCAGATTGTTTTAATGGGTAATGTTGACTTACAGGGTGGTGTTACATTTCACTTCTTGATCTCCATTTCCATACAAAGGTCTAAAATATACAATTTTCCTGTAAGTCTACTACATTAGCCCATAAGTCTAATACATTGCCTTGTTAGTACATTATATTTTATTACCCTGTAAGTCTACAACATTGCCCTGTCAGACCACCTGTCTATTAACCTTTTTATCCAAAACCTTTTACTTTATTCTATTGTCCTGTTAGTCCACTACATTGGTCTATTTGTCTACTATCTTGAGGCTTCTCAACTGGTGTGTCACAAGCCAAAGTTGGGTTAGAAATTATATTTGTTCTGTTTATTTCTGTTTTGAAATAATGAAAAACAAACTACAGTTTAAATAAAAAAGCTAAAACCAGGTAGAATATTTATAGATCAGCTCTCTACAGCAGTTTCTGTGGCCTAATACAATGAGCTTGTCATTTTTCTTAACACTAGAACTGCCAAGCCTTTTTCACCCCCTATAACTGCCAGAGCCGAACGCTGTTTCTCGTCATTAGCATACAGATCGTCCCTATTAGCATGGACATTCTCCTCCACAGCATCACCATCCAGCCAGAGCATCAGTTCAGCTACTGGGTCGTCATCAAACTATATAGAATAGTGTAAAAATAATGAATTACAGAATTTTTTGTTTTAATTGGTTAATGAATTAGAAAAATACAATAATGTGTTTGTATTGAAGGCCTCATCATACTAAAAACACAACTAAAAAAATAATACATAGAAAAAGAAGAGGTCTGAAATGAATAGGCTGTGAACAGCGCCTCTTTGCACGTCTCTCCTGGGTTGTAGTGGGGCTATCGGGTTGATTTCAACGCCAATGCTTAGCTCTAGTCTCATAGATTATTGGTATATATGATTTTTCTATAGGTGACATGAAAACGTTATCGAAGAACCTAGAGGATTTATTAGCAAAAGACGAGATATGGCTGGAACTTCGTTTTGTGAAAAATTATATAAGCCTCATCTTCAGTAAAATAAGCAGAGACAATAGGATGTGTGAGCGATTTAGTTTCTCTTTCCCTCCTAAAATAATTTAAATTTTCTATTTACATTTTATGAATTAGCCTACACATTATTTTTCCTATTGAAAAACAGTAACACATGTGGTATGTAGCCTATATCATTTGTATTATGTTTCAATAATAGACTAATTACATTTTCATTCATCTGGGAGTATCGCAAAACCATCCATTGACGTCATGCATTCAGTGAGGGGTGATTAGTGCCTGGGTACCATTTGGATTCCAAACCCACGCCAAAGTGGCGTGGGTTGTTGGCGGATTAAGTCGTAAAATAGGGTCAAAAAATCAGGTAAATTGTCTTTAAATCTTTTTTTGTTTGTCAGTTTAGAATTCCGACAATGGAACATTGTAATATACACCTATTTAGGAAGTGTAATGGAAGGAGGAGGGTTTAGCTTTCCAAATGGCAGTTTTATTTTAATTACAAACTCAAATGTCAATTGTTGTAGGCATTTGGCAGTTCAATTGTTAAACCCTTTCATTAATATTGAATCACTGACAGTGCAAATCTGTGAATGTTGTACCCTTAATATAATTGCTATACAATAAGATTCCAGCTAGCATTTCAGTTTTCAAATTTTTCATAATGAGCAGTACACTGTAAATGAAACAATGTGGTGTAATATTTGACAGACCAGTTGAGAACCACTGTACTACAATGTTAGTCCACAAAATTCCAATGTTAGTCCACTGTCCTGTTAGTCTAATACATTGTCTTGTTAGATCACTTCAAAAACTTGTTAGTGCACTTAAATACCCCCATCAACTAAAACACCCTGGTAGTAGTCTACTGCTTTACCTTATTAGTCTACTACACAGGGGTCAAACCAGTTCCACCGAGGCCCAAGTGTCTGCAGGTTTTTGCTCTTTCCTTGTGCTTGTTTAATTTATTAGTTCACTTATTATTTGTTAGGTCATTTGTTAGGAGCTCCCTCCCTGGTTGTGTAGGTCTCAATTGTCAGTCATTTGTTAGGAGCTCCCTCCCTGGTTGTGTAGGTCTCAATTGTCGGTCATTTGTTAGGAACTCCCTCCCTGGTGTTGTGGGTCTCAATTGTCAGTGATTTGTTAGGAACTCCCCTCCCTGGTGTTGTGGGTCTTAATAGCGCACCAATTGCAGGAATAAACATCAACCTGTAAACACCAGGCCTTCTGTGGAATTAGTTTGACGTCTATGGACGACAACCTGACCCTGATATTATTTTTCATGACCTTGTTAGTCTTCAATATTGCCATGTCTTCTGTTCTGTCAGGGAGACCTTGAATAGTCCTTACATAGATGTTTTCTATAAACGATAAGCAAGATTAAGCAATGTTGATGAGACATTTTTTTCTTATATCCCTAGCTATAGACTGTAAAGATTGTATGGACTTTGTATATCTGTGATACTTTAGGGAAGAGAAGGTTTACAGCAGTATTTTTACACAGAAGATGGTGCTATCTCACTAAAGCCATCTAAACAGAGCAACTCTAAGCCTAGAACTAACCCCTTACCCCTAAACCTTTTTCTATTACTACTGCCTTAGGATATTGCCATGGTCCAATAGCAGATACTTACATGTGTGTACAAACACATACAATCGCACACAGCAGAATTGGGGTTTAATTTCAAGTTCCTATTTAATTCTATAATGCTCAAGGTGCCAAATAACTCAAGGTGACACATTAGTTACATGACATTGGAAATTAAATCGAGTTTGATACTTTGGACTGAAAGCATTTATTCTTCGAATTTAAATATTTTTTACATTTCCAGTTAATATAATGCATAGCTAAATATGCTTACCCACACTATATACTGCCAAAAGCTGGAATACTTGTCATATGCAGGCGCATAACAGCCTGTTCGGGTGTTGTTTGCTAGTCCACACTGGACACATTTAATTCAACAGCTGTACATGCTCCCACACTCTAGCTTAAATATATTATTTTGGGATGTTTATTGATCATTGTTTTCAGGACTTTTATCTATAGTTAGCTCTTTCAGTTGTGCATACCATTCATGAATTGGTATACACAATTGGATTTTGTCAACAGAATATGATATTGAAATATTAGGGATCATGGGATAATATATAAATACATGCATATTTCTATCTTTTTTACAACAATTAGTCTAATAAATATTCAGTGTTATTTTTTTTTATTGATCACAGCTTTTAATAGCATTTGCAACCCCAGTTTGATTAGTTCTGAAAATTGTCACATTGAGTTTTCAACACAGTGATGGAAAGATGTGTTTACAAAGATTTATAATTGGCTGCAATTCCCTGGTCTATTTCCACCAATGATAATGAAACTTTTTGATGCCAAGGTCAAAGTAATGTTTGGGTTAGGGTAATGTTCGGGTTAGGGTAATGTTCGGGTTAGGGTAATGTCCGAGTTAGGGTTGATGCCAAGGCCTTTCATATTCAAATTAATCTACGCTCCATTCTAAATTAATTAGCAATTTTTTAAGTGCATGAAATATGATCAAATATTTGTGATGAAGGGTTCAATGGAATTCAAAAATGCTGAACGATCCAGTCAATTTCCAGGATATGAGGTGCATTATATACAAAGACCAAAGGCGCTAAAGCAAGCTAACGAGAGGTTTTATCATATTCCTAAAACCATCCTTGTTAATCTCCATTTAAACCTAGATTTGCATGATAACGATTACATGAATCACATTGAAGATTTCATAAAAGCTCAATTGTGGAGTTTCAATATACAGCTACTTTGTAAGGGTATTCAAGAAAGCTAGATCTGTAACTTAGCAACATATATCAAACCAGAACTTGAGCCAAGTCTGAATTTCCAGGTCCAGAATGAGACCTTGAAGTATGGCCTGAACAGAATCATTGGCAAAACTTCTTGGAAATCAACCTGCCAACCAATAGGTTATGTTGATCTTATTCAATTCAATCTGACTCTAATCTGTCATTATGGCCTGTTGAAGTCTGAACCTGTCACTTTTACTACAACCTCTCAGTATTGGCTCTTTTTTATATGCTACCAGGATCATTTTGGTTACTATAGTGAATTGAATACATGTCACCAAAAGAAGCACTTTATGAATTTAATAAAACCCTTCCTTTATTTGCAATGCAATGTGCCCGCCATTGCAATTGTGACATACTGTAGTCTAACACAATTTAGATTATAATCTTTACAGTTAATCTCATTAGCGATAAAGCATTGATTAGTTTCCGAAGTTAGACTATTTGATAATGTAATTTAACAAATTCACTTATGAATATATTCAGTCAGTTATTTTCTGCTTTCTGATTACTTTCCCTTTGTGTTAGTTATCATAATGTTAAATGATAGCAGGGCCAAACTATTACAATGACCTATGACCTCCTTGGCACAACCCCGACAGTGATACTCAGTAACAATTACACATGCAAGGGTTTGTAGGAAGCCAGTGTAGGTAATGCAGATATATTACATGTTTGAAATGGGAAACTTAGAAAAGCAGCATGCATTGCAATCACATCCTCCAACATAAAAAAAAAACATCACTGTGGTACAATGGATATGTAAATATGCTTCTAAATGACTTTCACATTTTTCTCTAGTGGCCACAAGGTAATATACATATATAAAACAATTTATATTCAAAAATCCCCTTAAAAACAATTAATCATTTACTTCTCAAATCTTTTCTAAATTTATAAATGACTGTGCATGGAGAGTGGTATTATTTTGTAGTGAAAAAAAGAAAGTGTGTATTGTTTAACCTGAAAATAATATGTAGATTGATTTTATGTTACCTTAGTGGAGTTCAAATTTTGAGGGACTTAATTCAAGGTTAGAACTACTTTGTTTTTTAAACAAAACTCTGCCACATTTTAAACACAAATCTCCAACAGAAACACAAACCTTTCATAATTCTAAGCTAAAACAATGCATTGAGAGAAAAATCTAAACACATATAACAAAGTTTCATTTATGAGTGTGTACCTCAGGTCTAAATTAGTTTGATAGTATCAAATATTTACTGTATAGTATATGTAATATTTGTTTTAAAGATTTGGCTATATCTTTTGGCCAAAGGAAGACCAGCATTCTAAGCCACTGCTGCCAGTGCACATCTACTACTGCAGCATGGGTTCCAATACAGTCCACTGCTCTTTCAGCAAAAACTCTCGTCTTTTAGAAATTTCCTGTCCAGAAAAGCATCTTCAGGATAGGCTGTGTGACATGATCAAACAGAAAGCCACAGAGACTTGAAGTGGAATTATTGGGGATAATACTGCATTTGAAAAGTGATTTCTTAGAATTCAGAGAAAACCTCCTCTATATCATTGTGCTGCCCTGCGGATGAATCCACATGGTTAGTCTGGGGAGAAATCAGCAAGATAAAGGTTAAATTCAGATCACTATGGGAGGGCGTAACCATGTCTCCTATGCCGTGTTCTAACATATTTTTTAATGTCATTAAATAAATGGAGAGATATTTATAGCATTTAACTTATTAATTAAATCAGTTAATCCTTTTTTCGAAATGTGTAACTGTACACAATGACACTCTTCCCTGAATGGGGTTTGGGTACTGTATGTGTAGAATGACTGTTTTTTTTGTGCATTAGGATTATCAGTTGTTTCCTGGTTGTGAAGGAGGAGCTCCCATTCATATTTGATTGCTATTTGACACAAATAATCTTGTATTTTGAGTGTGTGAGAATAGGGTTGTTCAGGTGTATTATACAGTCTTTTCTTTTCTGTGAGCTGTATTTTTTCCCCTCATGACACAATCCAAGTCGAATCCTAACCCTATCTTTAAGCCAATAAGCTATTCAGGTGTATGTATATCCAGCCGTATTATAAAAGTTGTTTTTCTTTTTAATTAAGGGCATTTTTGGGGTCTGATGACATCATTACAGGAACACCTGAGATCTGAGTTGTCTTTACAATTTCTAATAAATACTAATTTACTACTGACTTGCCTGTCTATCGATTCATCCACAAGTCAACAATATCAGTAACAAAAGATATACACAAATTGGCCAACAGTATGTGAATACCCCTACTAATTATTGAGTTCAGGTGTTTCAGTTGCAAACTTTGCTAACAGGCACATAATATCCAGCACATAGCCATGAAATCTACATAGACAACCACTGGCAGTACAATGGGTTGTACTGAAGAGCTCAGTGATTTCAAATGTCATGGGATGCCACTTTTGCCACAAGTCATCTTGTGAAATCTCTGCCTTACTAGGTCTGCCCTGGTCAAATGTAAGTGCTATAATTGTGAAGTGGATGCATCCAGGGTATGTGGTCCTTACACCAAGTGTTTGTGTGCATTGGCCATGGATACAAGCAGTTTCCAAATGGCAGACCTGCAATAAATTCCAGCTTTGTGAGGCTCACAATGTACTGCTGCATGCTCTCTCCCTCTCCAGCGCTCAATCTCGCCAGTATACTGACCACCGGCTGGAGCAGATGTCAGCAGTGCACCCAATAAACACTCCTGTTTTGAGTTAGTTATTATCATGCCTAGTTTAGTTCCTGGTTTTCACCCGCAGCTCTGTTAAGAAAATTGGATCATATAAAACGTATGCAGGTCATGTTGGAAGATATAGTACCCTGTTCAGATTCAAAATTCTGCATACGGAATATGTAATTAGCAATGTAAAATTTTAGGAAGAATATTTAATCATATACAGATTATGTCATATGTATGCAGGTCAATGTTATGTTAAAGGTCTACCCTTTAATGAGTTTGTCATTACAAACTACAAATACATAATGTATTATTCTTCAGATTCTTCAAATTATTTAAGTCCTGTGGTAAAAGAGCATGTAAGAAAATACAATCATATACAGATTAAGTAAACCGTACACAGGTCATGTTGTATGTTGGCATGCATATTACGTATTCTGCATGAAGTCAGAACCGAGGAGTCATCTGAAAATGTATAGGTTACAACACGTCTGGGGGGTGATTTCATAATGTAGGTTTTGTGTAATCCACACCCGTAATGTGAACACATCATGTACACAATACTGGCGACTCAGGGTGTCATCGGGGGCGTGATCTTGCTGGAAATGGTCCAATCAGGGCCCTGAGTGAGAAATATGGTATATGACATCTTATAGGTCCTGGTGATTTAGGGTGTAATTGGGCTTCCTGGAAATTGGCCTATCAAGGCCCTGTGTCCATTACCCATCGAGATCTCATCGGGACCCATACAGGTGCCCTCTAAAGGTCATGAATCACATGGAGACAAAATAGAGATCTAATTAAAAAAATAGAGCTCTAACTTAGAGCCATCATTGTCAAAGCCACCCGAGGACCCCCAAACTCCATCTTTTCATATATGCCCCCTAGAGGTCATGAATGGCATGGAATCCTATACACATTCACTTAGCAATGAACCCAACCTAACCCTAGCACTCAAAATGGATCATTATGCCTCTCAGGCAAGAAGAAAGCATCTAAACCTAACCCTAAACATCATTAGTAACCCTGACCCTAACATGGATAAAAGTGTGTCCCATTCACCCAAAATGTATCAACATGCCTCTTAGGACAGAAACAACTTCTCAAACTAAACTTTAAGCTATTGACAAGGGTGCTGTGTTTTGAGAATTACTTAACACAGTTAGAGCAAGATCCCTTTTCACAGACTGTGAGCTATCAGGTGATTTGCTGCTTTGAGAGGATGCAGGAATTCAATGTATAGTTCCTAACCCACTAAAACAGCTAGGCTGTCATTTGGTGTCATGGTTGCGAGTCCGGGTAAAATACTAACCCTAACCCTAACCCCAGAATGCAAAGTGTTTATAATTCAAAAAGGCCATTGAAATGACTAGGATTTTCATTATGGGTCATGGTTGCGAGTATGAGTAGCACTTCCCAGAATGCAAAGCATTAATTATTCCATACAAAAATCATCAGAGGTTGTCTATTTAGCATGTATAGCACAACTTCACAAGGTGAAGTTTTTTCGTTTAAGAGGTCGAATTATAAATCTTGGAAATAGTAGCCGCAGACAACAGATCTCCAAGCATTTCTAATGGTTTTAAATAAGTGCAGTGACAACTCAAAACATTAAGCTTAGGAAACGGTCGATCACAGTCCATTTAGTAGCATTAATCCCTGCTACCTACTAGTTCAGTTAAACTGTTGTCCACAAATAGGGGTGTTGACAAGCCCCAAGAACGTTTTCAACTAGTTTAATACCAAACAAATAGGCTTGGTTGGTATGGCACCCACAGGATTCGGCATAGCATTGGCCCTGAG